>NW_027315945.1:23902815-23907815 GCF_026437365.1 Eucyclogobius newberryi | reverse complement strand
TTGGGTCTTCCCCATCCAGAGGCCAGTGTCTGAAATGTTGGTGGTCTCTCATTTCCTATTTCTTGCATGAGGTTTCAAAGGTTATCCAAACCAAACACTGGCACATGTAAACATACAATCAATATTCCAATACAATAACAACCTTTTCAGTCTCGCCAACTTGCCCTGGCGAACAACTTTTATATTTATTATTTTATAGAAGTCAACGAAATAATTAATTTGAAATTGTAATTATTGCCTCAAAGTACAGCAGCTTTATTAGCCAGGACTGAATTAGCCACTAGTGCTATGTATAATAAACCACTGGAGAAGATCTGGTGGTTACAATTAGGATACAAAGTATATATGGAAAAGGATGTATGTGTAACATAATAGTTGTGAAAATAACTTCTGGATGACCTTTTAGGCCCCAATTCCAAATTACCAGTTCACTTATAAACAATTAAAGCATGGTATTCTAAGCCTGGCTTAAATTTAATTAAATAGAGGGATTGAGGCATTTAGGCTTTAAACTTGTGAACCTATGGATTATGTATATCCCATGTCATGTTTGCGTAACCTCGATGTGGACTGCAAAGGTGCGCCTGGTAATTGAAACATAACAGAATTAAGTTACAAATGTCTGACAGAGCGCTGTGTGTACTGTAGAAGCTGACACACCACTGAGCTTACCACGTGTTTTCATTTCATTAGTTTTTCATTTGCCGCTGAATGCCTTTTGTCAATATGGGCAAACAAGTAGGTGAGGATTTCTAATGTGCTCGTTAGGATCAGATCTATTGTAGGTGGTAAGTCAAAAGGAAGATTAACAAGCAATAAGCTATATAAAAATTAAAAATAAAACAAAATGAATATATCAAATAATATATCAAATAAAAAATACAAATAAAAAACTAAAAATAAAAAAATCTCTTTAAGCCTAATTTCCTTCCAGATAGAAAAAGAGCAGTTGTTACAGAGCTTGTTCTTCAGTTTAAATAATGCACATGTTTTCTCTTGAGTAACACAAACTTGTGTTGAAGTATTTGCAGCTGACTTGTACTATCTCTACTTTCCCTGCACTGTCACTCTCTGTCCTGATGATTAATGTAAAAGGCGTTGACAGAATTCCAGGCTGTGTGTCCCTTCTGGGCACCTGTAGATAATCTGCATGCTCGAGGTGGTTGTGGGACTGTCCCAGGTGAAGTGCCCCAGGGGCCGGGCTGCAGAGCCTGGAGGCTGCCCAGGTGTTCACAGTTATTACTATCTGTCCTGAGAAAAGTACACACAGTACTGTAATGTTGCATTTACGTCACATGTCTCGGTTAAACATTGACAATTAACATGGAATTTCTCTATACTTCCATGGCCATAATTTGTCCACTGCTTTGCACAAATCACCTTACATTATAAAGACATTGTAGTCTGATGTGATTTTGTCATAATATGTATTACGCTAGGTCACTTTTGAGTGGCTGGTAACAGCAGTCAGCAGTAATTATAGCAGCAGAGCAAGATATAGCACATAGAAAAGCAGAATAATTTCAAGAGCACAAAGCCGACACTAGATGGCTGCAGATAATGGTGAAAAGGCTTTAATGATTCGCACTAACTGTAGAGTCGTCTCTGATGGGAGGAGAGAGCATATACAGTCTGGAGGAGACAAAACCGCCTTAAAGATACAGTAGGAGGAAATGATTAACCATAGTCATTTATTGTTTACATAGAAAAACATATTTAGGGTTTTAAGAGACTATTATGAAGAAGAAAAAAGTTTTAGGGTGCATTCAAACATTATTTGGATCTAAATTGACCTCATTTTAGTCCCAATGTGGACTTGGTTTCCTTGTTTCCTGATCTATTTAGGGTTTATAGATCCAATTTAGAAATGAATGAACAAGTGTGAACCCTTAGATATGTTTACCGTAATCATTCTTTTTGGTAAAAGGCGAACATACCAAAAACGGGCACGTGTATAAAGATGTTTTCACCAGCACGAGGCAGGTTTTTATGTCTTGATTAAAAGTATTCACCCTTTAAAAAATGATATTTAAGTTCAAGTCCAAGTGTGGGCCAATAAAGTCTAATATGTTCACACTTCCCTTTTCTTCAGTTTTTCTTTCGTTACAAAGGAAGGATTTAAGCAGCTTTCAAAACGAATCGTTCCACTGTGTATTACATCATTTAGACCTACTACAAACGAATGGGGTTTCTATGCTAACACAAAGGTGGCAGATCTATTAGAATCTCAAGACATTAAACCATTTCACAATCAATAGAGCACTCCGAATACATTTTACTGGGTGCATTACATCGCAAATGAATTGTAGAGCTGCGCATGGGAGCCAATTGGACGGGTGATGGACTATCAGTGAGCTTTTGTCTGACAATTGGTTATATTTCCCCAACATGTAGATTAATGGTGCTCACAGTGGCGCCACATCGCAGGCATTTATTACAGACGTCCTCCATTTTCTCCCATTTCTGCCTCAAAGGGAGCAGCAGCAAGACTCATTGATTCGCTAAAAGGCGAGCGAGGATTAGAAGGGTCCTGGGGGTGGTCCAGAAAATTGACTTGAAATACAGCGCTGAAAATCTTTGGATGAGGTGAAAAATCTACGCGTATGGAAAAATGTGGACACTCCTGATGCCACTCTCCATTGTGGATCCAGCGCTACAAGATCAAATGTTCTAATGCAATTCTTTTCCTTATGAATATATATTGTTTTGTGGCGTATCAGAGCTCTTGTCGTGACATATTTTTTCTCCTAAATACTTTGTGGTTCATTGCTCTAAATGCTAGAATTCTATGTTTTTTTTCTGAAACAATAATCCATAGAAGACATTTTTTACACAATATCTAATAGTTAAATCTTTACTAGCAGTGTTTCACCTTACAATGCCATATTTATTTTTTTTTTTTTTATTTTGGTGTTGGCCATAAATATGCCCATTTGTCATCTGTAAAAGGACCATTGGACGGGCGTTGGTTTTATATGGATTGCACATTGCCTATACCGCCCTTTATCTCAATAATAGAAATAGCGCTCCTGAAATCACACATCATTAATAAAACAGCGGCCATAGAAATATATGATTACCTTTAGCTGGTTTATAAGAGCAATCTCAAAGTGTATGTTCTCTCAGTGATCCTCTCCCAAGACAAGAGCCTCCACTACTGTACATATATACACCTTTAATAAGTATGTCTAGCCATTACTGATAACCTTTCTCCCATTTATTCTAAGCAATTGTACTTCGAAAGTGGACTGGTTGATAATATGTTCACGCCGACTGACACCATTGTTTTACAAGAGCGGCACAACAAAAAGAATACCACATCTTTCCTAAAGTTAAATTTAAATGTCCCTGATTAGAAATTTAATACTTTTTTTGTGGGAAACTACAAAGGCCTGTTCATTACAACGCCAAACAACATCCAAAAATGTCTGATCTGACATTGATCGGCTTTGTTCTTAATAAAATGCAAAACTAACAATGCAGCATGAGCCCAAATACAGAGAAAACACACGTTCCCCTTTTCAATTCAAATTAAGAAGAAGACAAAGAGAATGGTTCCATAGGGATGTGCCGGGCTCTTCTCAGGGAGGGGAATGATTACAGCTGCCTTAAGATATAAATAAACAGAATTATACAGACATTGTTTTGTGTACTGTTTGGGTAGAGAACACATCAAGCCTTCAATCCGGTTCATTGGAATGTTTTTTTGTGATTGGTCTTTTTATTCCCTTGAAAATAAACTATTAATCTGGATTGTGCACGGGCTACAGTGGTGCTAACAAATGTCTAACAAAACCAAATATTATA
Organism: Eucyclogobius newberryi; assembly: GCF_026437365.1. Lineage (NCBI taxonomy): Eukaryota > Metazoa > Chordata > Actinopteri > Gobiiformes > Gobiidae > Eucyclogobius > Eucyclogobius newberryi. Next base: position 23,904,008 of record NW_027315945.1, on the reverse strand, counting down.
CTCTTTCCATCAAAATATGTATAAATAAAGTTTTTTTTTAAAGAAATAGTGACCTACATCGCTAGGAAAAAAGACTGGATCAGAATCAGAATGGAGTTCAGATGGATGGTCTGGTTTGGAGGCTAACAGTGCTCAGTAGACCAGAGTGTTGTTCTGTATTCAGGCAGAAGTGAGTCCTCTGAGAATCACATATTTAAGCTGTTGTTGGATGTGGGGCTCCTCTAGGGCTGGCCCGGGGCCCACAGAAGAACACACCAGCGCAGGAAGTGTTCTCCACTGCTACTGTCTGTGTACAAGCCAAGCACCTGTCTATCACGCAACCTCAGATAGTTGTTGGACTTAAGAGCAGTATGTGCCACGGTCACTATTTAAAAACTGAAAAAAATAACAACAAACATGTGTGGAAATGTCAGGCCAATATGTTGTATAATATGTTGATGAAGAGCAATTTACATTATCGACTGCGTTTTACTAGCATATAAAAGCTGAAAATAAATTGAGGATAATGAGCTTTGTCATAATTTTAGACCATTTTCAAGCATGAACTGTGATCCACTGAAGGATACAATGAGGAGTTTATGTATCTGTGTCTGGTTTAGCAAATACATGGTGTTCCATTAAATGGTAAACCAATTGAAATGAAATAAATCATACAAAAAAGTACCAAGCTCATTTTTATATTCATAGTCCATCTGTGAGTGACTTTAATAGCTATACCACACACACCTTTCCCCGTTCACACTTGGCCGTCCACAGAGATAGGAAAACTGCCTTAATTCATCACCACGGGACTTCTATATGCCCCGCGGCATAATTATATAGTATGCATATGACCTACGTTAATTAATGATATATAATATTAACTCGATGTGGTCAAGGTAAATGAGTTAATTTAATTAAATGCTCTCTCACGTTCCTGTGGTTATGCTCTGTTGCCATTACACCATACTGTGGATCAGTCATTAACCACGCTCAGGATTCTGTATCAGAGGTTACGGCTAAGGGAATCTTAAAATACATGTTTTTTTCAGCCTGTGTGTGATTTAAGTGCTTTCATTTATTCAAAATAATAGTTACTACATTATTACTTTATTTATCACACATAACTCTAATTAGAATGTCCTTCTAAATGAACTGGTCACATCTTTTGCCTTCTCATGCGAGCATACACACCCGTCCAGTGTTCGGTACCA
>NW_027315945.1:23775315-23900315 GCF_026437365.1 Eucyclogobius newberryi | reverse complement strand
CATGTATGCAGAATATATAGGGCTATTTCTTCTTCCATGACTTTATTCATTTATTTATCCATCTTAACCTCAACTTTCTCTTACTAGAAAAGATTTTTACTTTTAGTTGCTTGGCATTTGACTTAAGTTATAAAATGGACATTAAATTGTATTATACAATTGAACTGTAGATAATGCCTCTGCTATTGAATGAGCACGATGTAATTGTTCTGTTAAAAACATGTGCCGGTTACAGTCTACCTGTGTTGTTCTTCTGCAATCTACTTAAGAGAGAATCAAGACCTGGAGAAGTCAAAACAATTACTTACTGAGCGACTGAAGCGGCACTTCCTCCCAACGCCGCCGCCTCCTCAGTAAAAGTGCATTTGTGCATATCTGTGCAGCCATATAGATGCTCATCTGTGTCTTTCATCAACTTGACAGCTTTTTCCTCCCATAGATAACATTTATTATAAGCGTAAGCAATACATATTGGCCCGGAGTAAGTTTGTGGCACATTGCCGCACCTCATAATCACAGCTGTCTGCAGTTAAGTATCCCCCATGATCTATTGACTCCATTTTTATTCACCACATTTCCAGCCTGTAGGTAGAGTCAGTTACGAGTGGAATGCAGAGCAGCTCGGATTCATATCAAGATAACGCTCAAAATGAATATGCTGATGGTAAAATAATTTATATTGTGTTTTTTTTTTTATCATATTCTTTCTTTATATTTTTTCCCCCGGATGCCCTACACTCACTTTAGATCCAGGCTTGGGAGTGGAATAATAAACACTAGAATGCTTGGCTGCGCTGACTGTGTTTCTAGCTATTATTTGACTGTAAGATATACTACAACAGTCTAGTCTGTCTTTGTCCATTGTTAACACACTGTTATGCAAATCCGGTCTTAAGAGAGATGAACCTACAGCAGAGAAAAAAAGAACAAAAATAACCCCCAGGAAATTAATGTTTTATTAATTATGTTTAAGATTGTACTATATAATAAGGCTAATTCTTCTTCTTTTCATAAAATAAACACAAGAGGCGATGTATCTCACGAGAGACAAGCACGGTTTTTAATTCATTATAAAAGGGGCTTTTTCATGCTAACTGCCGCACTGCCAAGGGAGTTCATATTGTTTTCTCGTATTTTAATCACTCTTTGAGCAAACACATTCTCTTGCCCCCCAGCCTTATGATAATATTTATTTTGGTTTATGTTACTGTACAATTTACAACAAATGCTCCCAGGCCAAATACATTTAAAATTGTTTTCTCCGATGTTTATTTGCAGTGAAATTAATTCCTAAGCTTTGATAAAACTGCTTGAATTTGAAGAGGCATTGTGACCTAACATAATACTTTCACCAGCACCAAAAATCACAAACGTGTATTAAGCACAATCTACTTTTAAGTGTACGCTTGTGTATGGATGTGTAAGTTTTGTCTGAGAAGTCACACTACGTGTTGTCAGTAATCAATACAGGCCTGAATCACCTCCTGTCACCCGCCTCCCACGCTGCCTGTTTTGTACCACACTTAATAATGAATTAGACCCCCTCGCCACCAGCCCCATGTGAACCAAACACAACATGCTTAAAGTGTTTTATTAAATACAAATTGATGTATAATTACAGTATAATTTAAGACTTCTCTGGTAAAGGCTTTTCTTTTAATGCTGCAATACCCGATTTTCAAACCGCGTAAAGAAGAAGTGGGTATCAGGAAGTGGGTAACTGATTAGTTCCTAGCACACCACAACACTAGTATTCACACACTTTCATTTTTGGATGCGGGCACTGCTTTAGAACAGCATTTTCAGAGGGTGAAGTGAAGCAGGGTGGACCACCACGGAACACTCAGTCAATCGCAGTGATGCTTAAGACTCTTTCTTCTGGATATACTGCTTTAACCATATACTCTTGGTGTCTGTGCAATCCCTCAGTCGTCCAATAGATTCCATCGCAAAAAGGAAATTGAATTCTGTCAACTGAGGAAATGAAGAAGCTTCATATTTAGTTCCAGGTTTAGGCCTAGTTTGGTCCCAATTCTAATGGTTTGTTTGTGCGAGTGTGACTGCGCTCTTCATCACAGACTCAGATGCAGTTTGTCGCCCTCACTAAAGACACAAAGACAGCCCAACATCAAGGCTAACATTTCTTTTGCATTTGTTAATCACTGATCAATAATTCAGCGGTGCCTCTCCACTGGATGGGTCCCTGGCTTCCTGCGACATATGGCAGCTGTACACTGTGCATTTGCATGTTCGTACGCGTGTCTGTGTTCACCCATCTGTGCCCTTGTCTGACATCTTTTTATCTACTCTTCAGGTTACACTCCTTATCAGCCAGGCCAGTTTGCTGAGGAAAGTTGCATCTTTTGGACTTGACTTCTGATTCGGCCCCACCTCCTGTTGTGTTACGTCTACAGTGAGGGAGAGTCCAAAGGCAGTTATAACAGCCAGCCGAGTAATTTGCTGTGTAAGTTGACACGATGGTTATCTCCGTACAGGGCACCTTTCATTTCCTCCCAGTCGCGGCTTCACCTCAATTCATGCCGTTGTTATCTTTGTGCCGAGGTCTTTTGGTAATTTGTTCAGCATGGGTTGACTCACTAAAGGTCTCCTGTTCCTGCCCTAACCACCCAGACGCACAGCTAATTTATTTATACAAAATTTAATAACCGACTTGTGATGTATCTCTTGTATCAATATTCAATATCTCAATCTATTGTAAAGAAATGTTCTACAGTCACAATCATTTCCCCAACACTGCATACATAAAGAGGAGGTGGGAAATGGAAGGCAATTTGCATATTTCCAGTTAAAGTTGGGGAAAATCTATGGAACTCAATAGGATCTAATAAGAAGTGGAGGTTCATTTTGGAGACTCAAAGGGACAAATCAGTATGTTAAACCCATAAAATCTATAAAATCAATTAAAACAATAAAATAAAATAAATGTAATAGATAAAATGTAATTAAATTAAATAAGTATACAGGTAAAATGATTTGAAGGGCTGTAATGCTACACCCCACTTATATGTTCTAATGTTCTTGAATTATTATAATTGAAAACTTTTAACAAAACTTAAGAATCGATTGCGCATGCTACAACTATAAGCCTCAGACAAGATTTTTACAAGTAATATTATACATTTCCCAATGCCACGCCAGCCAACACTAAAATATAAGTGGATTTCTAGTGTAGTCGGCTCAAAGATTGTACCAACAACGTCCTGGCTCAGACGCATTGGTCGTTCACCCGTAACCTCAGGATATATGTAGCTGTGAGTCAACATGGCAAAGAGCATGCGATATAAAGGTCATAACACAACTTTTTTATGTAAAGTTGTTTGTTAAAAAGTGCTTGGATGCCAACATATTTGACTAATGGATCTGTGGACACCTGCCTGTATCACACAGTGTACATGATGAATAGCACATGCTGTTGCTCATATCAAGTCCACTTTTGACCCAGGGTTCTTTTGTCTAAAACTACAACAAAGGATAAATGATTACTGGAATTGCTTAATTTTAACCAGATGTCCAGTAGCAACTTTGAAATGTTTTTGTGACATAGAAGTAGAAACAAATAGCTTTCGGGAAATCGACTTGCTTCTCGATGTCCTAAATGACTCCCCCAGAGGTCACCAGACACAATTATGAAGCTGAATCTGATCCCTCATGTATTTATCTGCCTCTTTCTATTTGGGCGCTAAGTACATAATGAAGACGCCTCCAACGACTTCATTAATTGAGTTTGGTCCTACGCGGTTGTACTTCCTACCTAGATTAATTTTCCTGATTCCCTTCTGTTTCCACGTACAAAGGAGGAAGAGGGTTTGAAAGAAAGCAGATGTTGATGATGGAAACATTGATACGAGAACACAAAGCAATGCAAACAGACAAGGTGTTAGACGAGGGAGAAACGTAAGGAAGCTAATCAGACGGAGGTAGGAAACATAGAGCGAGTATAGTGGGCGCGTCACCCCGTTAGCGCGCCACTGTAATTAGATGTGGCAGCCATCCCATAATGATAAATGCGGGATGATGAATGGAAATGCAAATGCGTGTGAAGTAGCCCCAGCCATCAAAGGGGAGAATATTATTAACACTTTCCTCCTGTCATATACATCATTGTCAGAGGTGGCTCCCCGTGTCCCCGCGTCCCAGCAGCCTCTCCGGGCCTGTACACGAGTTAAACACGCACGCACAGACTGAACTGGTGTGGTCCAAAGCAGATTATGGGGAAATCGTAGTTATATTTTATAGGTGTATTTCAATGATAATGATAAGAGTGAAGTTACAAAAATGCCCATGAAGTTGGAAGAACATATAAATGTATCTAGCATGAGCTGTAATGCTGTTCAACATGAATTAGTTTAAACGCTTCATGGTAATTCCAGGTTGTAAATGTGGTCAGTGGTTATTATGAGGGAAAATATGAATGAAACAGTTATATGAAGGTTTGTGGTTTGATTCCTGATCCGACACATTGCAATGCCTGTAATTCTCTATATCAAAGCCATTATGAACATACTAAATGTTTACAACTGTTTATAACACATTTTTCATCTAGGGATTTCGGATGTGCAATACCAGTTTTTACACTTTCAATTGCACAACCGATTCTAAATATAAATAAAAGGCTATAATTCATAATGTCCTATTTGCAGAATATTACAAACGTATACACACATTATAACTTACTGATGATGATGCTATTTATTCACAGCAGCTTTGTTCATTCATGTTTTCAATGTATTTGTGTCCTGTACTGCTGTAATATATGAGTGTCAGTGGGTAATAATAAACGTAGTTCTACGGTTTCTCATGTAAAATATTGACCGTGTGTTTGTCCATTTTATGGTGCAGCTCCATGACAAAAGTATGATTTGTTTAGAGCTGAATCAATACCATAAAGTAGACATGTCGTTATCCAAAGTATCGATGCTTAGAATTTACTTATTTTCATCTATACAAAACAAAAACACTTGATGACTTTACACAATCGCTGATTTTACAGGACATAACCATATTTGTTATTTTCCGTGTGATTATTTTTAATGCATCTTCTCATTTCTTTTTTCACACCAACAAGCCTGTGAAAGCATAAGTCTTTTGGGAGCTTTAGCCGTGGCTTTGCTATGGCAGGTGACAGGGATACTGCAAACACTGGTTTAGGACAGAACAGATGTTTGTGTCCCTGTCTCTTTCTCTCCTCCAGACACCTGCTACATCACTCGAGCCCGCGTTTTTTGCCCTTGCCAAGTTCCTTCGCCGTGCCAAAATTGAGCCAGCACTTTGCTTTCAGGCCAGCGAGGGTTTTACTCACAATATACAGGATTTGATTACAGTGAATGCACGTGTTCCTGTGCTCACGCATCTTATCGGACGTCCTAGCCTGATGTTATTCTGCCTCGACATGTGCGTCCCCCGTCAACACTTAAAAAATGCCCGGTAAATGGTGTAAATGAATCTTGGTCTTTTTTTCCCTGAATGCAATAACTGGATTGACCTCGCAGGCACAGACATGATCGAATTACCTGCTCAAGGGCGAGTGTGTGAGTTATACATGAGTACATCTCACACCATTAGACACTGAAACAAAGGAGGCTGTTTTGACAAAGGTATTTTCGCTATGATCGTGGTCTTTAAAAGCGCTGTACCGGATTTTCATCATCTTGAAAACTTGAAAAACCAAACTACATCATTTTTATTTAATTTCAAGCATCCTAATTATTCACCGCAATTAGTTAATAAGTGCTTTTCACAACTTCAAGAGGCCTGACTGGAGTTTTGTAGTCACGGTAAAGCAATAACAACAACTATATAACTATAATAACAACAAATACCGAGCCAGCATCACATTGTGGGATCTATATACACTACTACAATGTGGCCCAAGTCGGCAAAGCCAAGTGGGGCCTACTTCTATATTACCCAATTAAAACTCATGCCCACAAACCCTACTTACATCCAACATCAGGCCCATACTGCACTACCACATGGGGCCCAAGTTGACAAACTCAAGAGCGGCTAACATCCATTTTACCCACAAGAAACCCATGACCACATACCCTGCTTACTACATCCCACATGGGTCCCACTATTGGCAAACCCAAGTGGGGCCCGCTTGGGTTTACCCACTCACCTCATGCCCATATGAAACCCACACATGCTGAAAGTGCATGTCCTGCTTCGCAAAGGATAAAGACAGCACACTGTGGTCTCATTTTGAGCCTGAGAGCTGCTTTAAATATATCTGTACGGATAGCCCCCTTTAAAGTCAGTTCAGAAAGTGCTGCATATGTGAAGTAAAAGTAATTCCAAAATGTTACAAATCAAATAGAACTACACTTTGTCAAAATGTGACTAGTGAAGTTTGAAGCGCAAACATAACAAAATGAAATAGAATCATAAATATGCATTTTAATAAAGTAGCTCAGTGTCGTTGTGTCCTTAGGCAAAACACTTCACCCAGATGACCTAGCATAACTGCGGGAGTGCATGAATGATTGGAGGTGGTTGGAGGGGCATGATTATTACTATAATATTTTTTTTTAAATCGTCTTTGCTAAAAATGTTTTGAGTGAAGTTAAGTTAGACACCACCGCTATTAAAAGTTATACGTACTTTTCACCAATCTCATTGTTATTTCTTGTTATTTTACCTTCCCAAAAAGTGTGTCACTTTCCTTGTAGTGTAAACGCACCTACACAAATGTTTAATTGCGACAAGGAGGAGGTGGGGGTAGAGATGTAAATCAGCAGAGGAGACCATGGTGTCTTTTACCGGCCTGTGTGAGCCTGGGCAGCTTTGTCTGACACTGGGCTCTGAATTATTGAGCAGTCGGCCGAACACAACGGAGGACGGCCTGACATTAGTGCATGTTGTTGTGGCTGCTGTTCAACGTTGCTTATAGGTGTAGCAGTTAGATGCTATGCGTGTCTGTGACCATGATAATTATACAGTACATGTAATGGAGGCAAAGGAGGACTCTCTGTTGCAAGCCTTAAATATATTAAGCTGGAGAGAGTGCTGCACAGTCACTTGTACACAAAGCAGGGCTCCCAAAATGAAAAATAATAAATAAATAAAATAATCATAAAAACAGAGGAAAAGGTTTGAAAAATATAAATGTAAAAAGTGACTGCTGTAATATATCAATAGTATTTCTTCCAATAACACTGTATTAAACGTCCTCTCCCTTTGATAACACTGGGACTGCGTTGTAAAATTATCACTTAATCTGCTCAAAAAATCCTTGAAAATAATTTGCTATTTTTCACAAAATGGTAATGGTAAATATGACTCCTTAATCAAAACCCTCAAATATGCTGCACACAGTTTGTATCACTTAAACCATGAAGTTATGCATGAAATAGAAAGGTAAGCAGAAGTCACGTGATCCTAATGAGAGTATAAGAGTGGGGGTGGCAGCTCATGTGCTCCTTATAAATTATTTGGTCAGGAGATGACTCCTCTGCTCTGCTGTCTGCCAGTAACTCAGAGGTTATTAGGGCACACAGAGGTGAAGAACACCAACGCGTTAAAGGCATTAAGAAGAAAAAGGCTAAAACTCACAAAGTGAGTCATTTCAGAAGTGGTCAGTGCAGTGTGCCCTGTCACATATGACATAAACAGGAGTGACAGCATCTATAAAGCATCTCTTATTCACCTGTCTTTGGTCAGAGTGTTAGTGTTCACCTGTCGGCAGGATATGTTCTTTCACAAGGTGAAACAGGTCTGACACAGCAGCGGCTTAGGAGACAACCTATGGTGGCTGCTCTTGTCTTGTTTGTGTTTTAGAACAAGACATCTCCGGACTAGCATCTGATGGCCCTGTGCTCGCTGTAAATCTTTCATGGACAAATGTCCACTGAGGCTAACTGTCCTCAGGACATAGCCTGCAGCTAAACACTCCCTTTCTGAGGTGGTCACTAAAGGATTACAATGCCCTCTTATGTTCCTGTGGCCTCTTTGGGACAGAAGAATGGACTCTAATGGACAGGACGTGCGTATGACCCAGAAGTATGAGAACAAACTGCAACAGACGTAAAGGCATGAAAAGACATGATAGACTATCCTGTGGTAACATCCACTATGACTAGTATTGTTGTGCTCATAACTTAATCAGGAAATATTGTCTTCTACCAACAGGACAACCACTCTGAGTGCAGTCTCACTCAAATGTGTCTTTTATGTACCAAGAAATAACAATAGCTTTGTTTCTTTAGATAGAGAGGATAAGACTGTTCAATAAAATTAGTGATGTAATGATGTCAATTCAACATGAAACTTGCAAAATCTAAAACTATAATTTATCCAACTCTGTGATAAAAAAATATTTCCTATCTAGGTCTTGGGTTAAACTTGACACCAGAAAGTGACAAAATGCCCACATAGACACGAGAACATGAAATATGTTCAGACAAACCCTTCTCCCCCTTGTGAAAGCATCTATTTTCTTTCTCCACAAAGTTTTAAACACAGGTCAATCTAAAGTCGTTCCTTGCATCACACGGACCATGGGGGGCTTCTCCAGAGCTGAGGGAGTGTTTCCAGGACAATGGAGCGAGCACTGAAGCGCCCTGGATTCAGATTTGTGTTTTTAGATAATGTGTGTGTATGCTACAGTCCCCTGCTTCGGGCCTGCTGCTGGGAGTGTCATAACGCTCTCGGTTTGATGACCAACTGAGCAGTAAATTAATTAATCATCATTTCATGCCTCATCAAGCACTTTGCCCGCACCTCACCGCAGGAGCTCGCCCCAATTAGCTGTCAGCTAGACCAATTGTTTAGTTTAGGCGAGGAAAAATGTATATATTGTTCCTACAAGTTCATATATGTCGGAGTGGTGTTGTTATCTTTTCGTGCACATATTTGGAGTCTGTTTTTGCGCTAAAAGCCAGAGGGAGGCCATAGGAGAGTCTGACAAGGTAATAAACATGTCATCCGTCTGTGTCGGGTTGCTCTGGTCAGGTGCAGAGCTCTTGCCAAAAGCAGGTAGCAACAGAGAATGTGCATCTACAGCAACATCCTGCGTGACCTGCCCCCCGTCGTCATGACAGGAGTTTATTTTAGAGCCAGACCAGGGAAAAACATGTAGGAGAGTATGTGAAAAGAGAATGAGTGGTCTAGTGTAAGAAATCAACAATCAAAAAACATCAAATCAAATTGGAAGTTAGCGGATTCTTAGCATCAAGCCTCGAAGGAGACGCCCAAGATGTTAGTTGAAAATTAAAGTGAATCTTAAACATAAAACATAGATAAATACTTTTATTTTCAACATGGCTGTCTCCTTCGATGCTTGACGCCGAGAGTCCACTAAGAAGGTGCAATGCCAAGTGGATATTTTGTTTTGTCTTACATTTTGTGACTAGTGACAAATACAGTCCTGAATGCAGCTGGGTCAAATCTAAAAGCAAAGAGACAGGACAGCTGTCCCACTCAGAGTCAGGAGGGGCTCAAAGTGGTTAATACAAGCTAATCAATTACATTTCCACGGCAGAAGATAGGAGCCATCATGTTTGGTTTGGGGAATACTGGGTTGTGCTGTGGGAGCTGACAACACATCATTTGAGCGGGCCGCAGTGCAGTGTACAATGACTTGTCCCAGGCTGATGTGAAGAAAGGGTCGCTGTAGAAAGAGCTGGATTGTCACTACACATTTTGGTAATGGCTGACAGAGAAGCAGACAAGATGACATTGTGGCAGAGCAGCCAGGAGCAAGCCACAAGCCACGCCAGGGGCAGGGACGCAGGCACGGATAAGCAGATGTTGTTCATCACCCAAGGGTGGGGGGTGGTGTTTGAGGAGTCACAGGGCGGAGGTGGAACATGAATGTATGTGTGTGTGTGTGTGTGTGTGTGTGTGTTTGTGTCTGCTGCATGTGCCCCATGTTCAACTATTCACAAAGTGCTTTGGGGAAGAGACACCAACAAAAGGCATCTGGCAAGGAGAGCCAAAACAACAAAGGTAACCTTGCCTGTGGTGCTGTAGTGTGTAGTGGCGCTGCGGTGGGGAAAGTTCAGCTCTGTGTGGCTTTGTGTGGCTTTTCATGATAAATGTGTTGCGTCTCTATGGAGCGTCAACTATAAAGTCATTCATACAATAAAGTACTGTGTTCTGTTCACACCTGACACTGATCCAGACTTTTCCGCCTTTTATCGTTCAATGCTTCATCCAATCATATTTGTTTTCCAAAATGTGTTTGATTAAAAAAGAAAAGAAAGAATGTAGAGAGTCATGGAAGGGATAACTTGTAATGGAGTTCAAAGGTCAAAGCCAAGCGAGGATCCAAGTAGATCCAAGTAGTAAATTTCCCAGTCGCTTTCCACATACACTTTGTGAATGATAGAGGCAACTAATGTCCATAATGTGGTTGTTTTAATAAAAAATACATTTAACTTAAAATTTAGGCTAAATGTTTTAATAACTGAGCGGTTTGCATAATTTTAATTTTAATTTTATTTTTTAAATACAATTACAATTGTGCATTAGTTACCACATAGATGATGAGCCTGAATCAAGCTTTCTTACTTTTTTTATTACCTTTTTTGGAATGTCTATGGAGAAACATAATTTATAGAATTCTCAATGTCACAGTTGAGCTCAAATCAATTTGCATCTGCCAAACAATGTATGGTGGATAAAATCAGAAAGGTATGAGCGTTGAAATTCCTGGCTGTCTGTTTAGACCTGCTTACACTTCACATGCTTTTAAAGGATTTATTCTCTTTTTCTGATTGGCGTAAATCATCTTTAAGTGTAACTACGTACACTTGTAGATTGTGTGCCTGGTTTCAAAGAAGTACCTGGAAGAGACTCAGTTATTCCCATTGAAGATTACATTGCTCTTGAAATCCTATTTGTTAAATGAAAGAACAAAACATGGCTAATTGTCTCACCACAGAAGATTTAAATTCCACTTGTTTTGATTGACAGTTGCTCCCTGATAGAGGTGTGGCATCTTGTCTTTCTACATCTTTTCCTTCCATTTCCGGGAACTGTTTAGAGAAATTTACGCTGAGAGATAAAGTTACAGTGGAGCGGGAAAATGTATCTTGGTGATCTGAGCTTATCTTTATATCACATATGCTGCGGGGTATTTTGTGCAGAGAGGTGGCAGGTGCAGAGGTTATCAGTGTTAGGTGTGAGGCGGTGTCCGACACAGTCAAACTAACACACTGCCCATTTGTCAAAAGAACTATTGAGGATAAAGATTTAGTGGGAAAGTAGCATGTTGCACCAGGACTGGTCTCATTAACACACTGCTGTTTTATGACTTATTCTGTACTCAATGAAAAACTAAAGCATTTTCACTAAAGTGTTTTTCAGTCTCTCTAAATATTAGTTATTGAATATAACTATTATATTTATATTATAGTTTTTTTTTTTTTTTTTGTATTGAGAGTTGTAGAAGTACCGTATTTTTCAGACTATAAGTCGCACCAGCCAAAAAATGCATGATAGAGAAGAAAAAAGCATATAGAAGTTGCACTAGAGTATGAAATGCAGTTGCAAGTGTGAAAATAACAAATAATATCACATATAAGTCGCTTCGGAGTATAAGTATATAAGTATAAATATAAGTATAAGTCGCACCCGGGCCAAAACTATGAAAAAAGGTAAATACAGTAGTAGACTCATAAGAATATTGCAACAAACTTTCCAGGTCCTGTACTGATGGTAAATAAACTTAATAAACCAAAGTCAGCTGCCTCTCTTTACGATTGTTAGAAAAAACATTTGACACTGTTACTCAAGAAGATCAGGATGCGATCTAACCATCTTGGCGCCAGGAGCACGTCCATCATTCCCCTATATCATGCACCAAATAGATGATCCTAGTTTTCACTCCTTTCTACAAATCCTTACAAATATCACTAACACTACTTTCTATGTAACTTTGAACATTCAGCCATTCACTTGTCATGGGTAAAATTGTTCCCTTGTTCAAGAAATTAAAGCCATCAAAAAAAAGGATGACACAAACAAAACAAACAATCAAGAACTATCCTGAAAATCGGGGGAAATATGTACATACATTTGGATTTAAATTGAAAGTGGAAACATTTGACAGACTTTGGACCAGATGGGACAATTATGCCAGACTACATATTTTGGACTATTTATACATGTTTAGATGTTTCTCTTTTCTGTTCTGTTCTGTTCATTTGTGTTGTATTCAAAAGAGAGAAATAAATAAAACCTTTAGTCAGAACTATTATTTTCTATGTACTTCTGCTTGAATTATTCCTATAACATTATCCATAGATTTTGACGAATTTTACTTTACATGGAACATTTTTTGTTTAAATTAAAACTAAACCTTTTGAAAACCCCTTTTATTTGTCCACAAAATCAAAAGATGTAGCGTAGCAAGTGTGGGTGATTTCTGTCCTACAACATGGGTATGATTTTCAAGCCATTTAGCCTCTGGTTGAAGAGCGAACCCTTCACTGTTGCCCCCGATACAAACGTCAAACTCTTGGTGAGCGCTTTGTATTTCCTTTTAAAATCCCGGTTTAGGAAAGTGTGCAGGATCCCCACTCAGCCTCTCAGCTGTGGAGCTTTGATAAATGGCTGACCAGGTGCTGCTCCAATTTGTCTTCATCATTCAGTTTTAGCGAGCTGTAACCTATCTGTCATTGAGCCCAGCCCTCAGCAGAGGTTTGATGCGCTTCTGCACGTGTACTCATAAGGCTTGAACCAGTGAATTAATGGAAAAGGCCCAAGGCAAGTGAGAATATAGTGAACTCATTACACCGTTTTACCTGTAAGGGCATCTTTTAAGTGTTAATTAATGATAGTAACAGGAGAACGCTTTATTTAGGTAAGTCAGCGCTTTATATATATGGTAACTTTATGGCCCATCGTCACAACACTCCTGGCTGCACAGACGTCAGTTGAGAAACGGGCAACACAGAGTTTCTGCCAAAATGTGTAAGATTTGCAAAAGGCTTTTATAGTTCACTGAGAAATAGGCTCTTAATAAGTATAAAGTTAATCAATTATTTTATTAGATGGTTGAAGTTTCAAGAAACAAGTAATAACATGTGATAAAGTAAATTAAGGTGAAACTTAACTGTACATTATAATAAAAAATAATAATGATTTAAATATGCTTATATCGTGAAAAAATATAGGGGGAATTTTGGCAATGTCAAAAAAGATATATAGTACAAAAGGATCTTTAATGGACCTTTATTTAACCAGGAAAGTCTCACTGGGATGTAGCGTATCTCTTTCAGGGGAATCCTGGCCCCAGAGAAGACATGGAGAGAACATGCAAACTCTACACAGTAAGGTCCTGGGCTGAGTCGAACCTAGGACCCTATCGTTATGGGGTGAGAGCGCACCATCGTGCCGCCCTGAACTTAGCAACTGGAATAAAGCAGTTTATCTCGTTTATCACACAGACAACACATTTCTGTCTGATATTTTGTCTTTGTCAGAAAAGAGATTTGTTGAGAATTAATAAATTAGGACGCACATTTCTCATTGTTTGCTAACAATCTAATACATTTCCACTCACTTCCTGCTCTCGACATTGGAATAATAGCTTCACATTGACCTTTGACCTTTAATGTATGTAATTAAGTCAGAATATCCCATTAATATTAAAAATGCAAAACACTGTGCAGCTGAGTGATCAAACAGAAATGTGGATGACATATGTCAATAATACATTATGAATGCAGACATTAAAGAGTCACTATGGAAACCTTAAACAATGGCTTTGTTAATCAACACTGACGCTTAATGAAGTTTTAATTTACACCTAATCACATCGCGTAAGCCATGCCCAGTTGCGTCGGCCCGTATGGGGAGGCGGAGGGGCCAAAAAGGCTCTCCTCTGAGATCAACAATCACCTCTCATTAGCGTTCCGGGGTTCCTGAACTCCTCCCACTGAACTCTTAAACTATGAGCCCTCATGTAATGCTATAAATGTCATTACCACGCCTGGGCCCTTTCATCAAAACAGAGGTGGGTTATGGGCCATCAACAAGATTTATAATGTCACTTGTAGCAGGTGGTATATAGGAATAATTTATGGCAGCACATTCACTGTATAGATTCTCATGATTTTTGACAACTGAATACGCACAAAATGTTCATTGTCTTTGTATTGTGTGATGTTTTAAACGTTTTACTTATTAAATATATTTTTGGAATCCTAACGTAAATAAATAATATGACTTAAGTAACAATTTTTACTTAGTTCACTCTAATTTATCAGGTATTACCATTACTTCATGTGGTTTCATAGACACATAGACGTATACAGACACAGAAGCATAGTATAAAACTTACCCCTGTGACTGACTTGATCATGAGTTCATCATTACTGAGCCTTAGTTATTCCAACTAACTACACTAAAATCTCCTGGTCTACACACAAACTGACAGCGATGTGTCATATCCACTCCAGTGTGTTATGGAATACATTCAAGCAGTTTGAGAGTTGTAAGAAGACACATGAAAGTGGAAGTCGAAGCAGGAGAAGAACAGCATGAAGCACGTCTGGTCGACATTATTAGCTGTGGAAATAATGTATATTTTATTCCAAGCAGTATTGCCTCTAAACATTTATATCCTCACAGTCACAGGTCAAAATAATGTCACTTGTCAGTCACATTCACTCCACATCACAGACATTTGAAAAAGACTGCATTTAACAGTAGCTCAATTTTGATGTCTTCTTCTGTGTGATGTCCACAGATCATGTTGGTCAAATCCCTCATACGCCAAATGTCTGCATAGTTTCTCATGAAAGAGTGAACTCAATATGCGCAGTGTGAAATGTATAATATGTCCTCACCGCTCCATCAGCTGTGCCCCTCATTCACACACTGTATTGTTGACATAAAATAAAGACGCTTTAGTTTCCCTCTTCTCCAAAGCAACGAGAGCAGAGTGATCCGATTACCTATAAGATACTGTCAAATGTAAACTGCATTCTCATATACACTATGGAATGTCACATTTGTCATCTCACAGATATGCTTTTCTTTTAGAGGATAGTATGAAAATAAACAAAATGCCAGGATGTTTGATGATAGATTGGACTATGCTCAATATAGTTTACATAAATATGATAACTCAAATTCACAAGTTGAAGGCCTTGTGTATACTTTAAACACACCGATTTGAAGAATTAAGAAAGAAATATCCACAAGGGTCAGACGTTACCTCAAATTCAAATACTTCTCAGAACACAATGTTCTTAAACAGCACATACAAATAATAATTGCCGTGAGTGACGCTGGAGTTTCGTTATTTAATTAAATGTTTTATCCCAAATGCACAATGAACACGTCAGGCTTATTGTTTGTGCGTGTTTCCTTTGGAATATTGATTTCAAAGACAATCAGAAGAATCTGGTCTTGGTGGCATACTCAAGTCTATACAAAGATCATTTTATGTAATTAGAAACCATAAAACAAATAGAGACCAATAAAATATTCTTTAAAAAATCTGATCAAACTAGAAAGTCAATATGTCTAATTTCCTAGTCCTCAAAACTGTTGTTCTCTCCCTGGTGCAGTACTACATGGTGTGGCCCAGTGTCTCTGAAAAGGACATTGAAAAACTGCAGAACAAGGCGCCTTGCTTTTGTCAGGAGTTTCTGGAATGCCTGCCAATGTGGTCAGATAAATTTGGATTTGGCTGGGTGTTTTTTATTTTATTTTTCATTTAGTTAATTTTATTGTATTTCTGTTTCTGTAATTTCTTTGTGATTTAAATGCATTTTTCAAGTTGTGTGAAGCACTTTGAATTGCCTTGTGTATGAAATGTGCTCTACAAATAAACTTGCCTTGCCTTGCTTTAAACTGCTCTAATTATACAAGTATTCAAAGCATTTACAGAAAATTAGCTTGGACATTGTTGAAAATCCATGAGAATTTGATCTCATTTGCTTTTACAGAAACATTGTTGTCTCAAAGAAATCAAATGTTTTTTATAATAAGCTTTTTATTGTACCTTGCATAATTTTAACACATGACACAAGTTCATGGCCATTTTACTCTGCATGCTGTTACACAACTGGACAAACATCTGCACAAACGCTTCAAATATTAATGTTTCAACAACAACAAAACTTTATCGGAACAATTACAATTTACTTTCATATATTCATGCATAGATTATGTATTTGTATGCTTTACTGTTATGTATGCTTTACTGTTATTTAACATTACATTGTCTATCTAATGTGTTTTTAAGTCCCCGGGAAGAAAGGTAATTGTCAAGGCAATTGCTAATAGTGATGCTAATAAACAAACATATCACCTCATCTGCTCGCTTGTTTTAGTAAGAGAGATTGTGCATCCTCCAACCAACAGATGAGACTAGAGCCACGCAATAGAGTTTGCAGCTTTTAAGGCTTTTACACTTTATTAGAATGTACTAGTACTCATTTAGACGCTTGTCTGATATCCAAAACACACACTACTTCAATACTTTACAAGGAGTGAGTCTAGTGACCACCCCCTGGAGCTAAACTTGCACAGAACCGAGCAATCTGATTAGTTTATTTCAGTGATGCATAGGGAATGGAGGAGCTAATTGGTCATCAAACATTAAGACCAAAATCGAACTTCTCTCTCCTCAGAATAACTTTTTTACTTTTAGTTTTATACTTTACCTATCGATTCTGTCTTTTATTTAGTTTTTTCCTCGTAAAGCATTTTTCCCTTGTTTTGATATGTGCGGCCCATGCTTATTCCTGATTGGCTAATCCACCTGTCAATCACACCCACCTAAACTCAGGGAGAACCAGTGACTAGACTCACCAGATATCGGTCTGTATGAAAAATACTGAGAAAAATACAGAGATATATTTACAATATATTTTGGACTTTCTAGGCAATAGTAACAACAAACTAAAAAAAATGTTCTAGTGCTCTCTCTTCACACAACATCTAACTGCAACATGTATATAAGGCCTTAGCAAGTATGAGTTTCCAATAATAGCATCCAGGCACATAAGCAAAACAACGTGCAATATATGCTGGTGATTACATAAAGCTATCACTGGATTGTGCAGCCTCGGCGTGATCCAGGATTGGGTTGCCCTCTGTCCAAAGTGGAAGAAAAAAAACCACACACGTACCGCCTGTCTGTCTCCACCTTGTCTTTAGCCAGTCACAGAGGAGCAGCTGGCCTGAATATCTGAGTGCCTTAAATGAATTGGAATCTTTTGGGTGCAAGGCCTGAGTGATTAAATACAATAAGACTAATATTCTTCTGTGGGTTGGGAGTCAGAGAAAGGATGGATGAAGATGAAAAGCGTGGAGAAGTGAGGGATTGTCATGATCGTTGTAAAGTGGTTCCGCTCTTTGGGACTAGCCCTATTTAAAGCAGGAGCCCAACCATAGGCGGCATAAAGTTAGGCTGGCTGCTACTTGCTGCTGTGGCAGGTTGAACATCTTACCCCTTTGTTTGTTATGGAAACACTTCATGATGTAAGGTTTTATTTCCAACGATCTGAACGTCGTCTGTTTGCATCTATCAACCGCCCTTAAGAGACTTTATCCCTTTACCATTTGGTCAGCTTAAAGCAAGTTGAGTTAGGAACACCTGCAAGTACGGTTGGTATGGGCTGGTGTGAAAGCGGCCCATGGGCTTTGATGGACTAAAGAGCCCAAGACTACATTCTGGAGGTGATCTTGTTACAGTTGCAAGTGGACTCCAGTGCGGTTCGCTTGTGATGTGTGAATCTTAACTAAATTCGGCCCAACTTGTGCCTTCCCTATAACGCTAAGCACGATCAAAATAATGCTGCTTTCACATTCATATTGGGCAGTTTGGATGGAAGATTTCTTTTAGGGCTGTGCTCGTTCTCGGTGCTCGTTCGTGGGTTTTACTATCCCTCCAATGAATCGCCCCTGACGTCACAACTTGGATCTTTCACGCTGCTTTCCCATTTCTCCAACTTGGGCAAATGAGTTGGTGCAGTGTTCACGTGTGCTCGGAAAGTTGTATTTATGATTAGTCCGACACCACATGAAAGCAGCATAAACCCCAGTGTGGCAATTAAAATGGGAGAAAGAGAAATAGATTGAAAGATGTTTAATGAGGATGAAATTAATAATCCCTGCCAGTTATTTTTATATAATCAGATCACAATTTCTGAGAATGATCACAAAAACCAGCGGAGTTCACAGGCTAATCTATATTTATTCTAGTAAAATGGTCTAGCGGCCTAAACAGTCATCCAGTTGTATAGCACAACTATTCATAAAAAAAAATATCTATATGACTTGTTTGGTGAAAAGTAAAAATATGGAAGAAAAGAGTGTTCAAAGATCTGAATCCACAAAAACAGCTCACACAGACTTACCTGTCTCGGATAGATGTCCCTATCTCCAATGAACATGTGAACTATGCCATAAATAAGTTAATGACTTTGAGGTAAATCTGTACAAATTATTATGAAGTAGAATGACATGTTTTGCTCTGGAAGTTAACTTTTCCCATCCATGGAACATCAAACCTGCCTTTACCACTATTCATTTTGGTTTACACCATCACTAAAAACTTAAAAGCATTGAACATTGGTTCTGATTGTCAAACTTTCTTTTTGGTCTCCTTTATTTTCATTCATCCAAGACGAGTGGTGAAGCCCTTTGATGCTCTACATCCAGAAATCATCTGATGTGATGCAACATGTTATAGGGATTCATAAAAAGGGAGTGTGCACTAAATCAGTTAGAGCCTAAAACTATGCCTGTGGGCATGTCTTCCGCTGCATTTGTATTAAAAATGTACACTTATAGACCATCATCTCTACATTTACGATCAATACTGGATAATTTTCAACTAACCCACTTCTTTTAGAGGGTAAGATCTAGGACTGAAAAGTGCACATTTAAGAACAAAGTTATGTCAGCGGAGTGTGGAGTTTCAATTAATAAGGCGGCATGTCTGACAGATAGCTTTTAACATAAATCACTTCCTCTAAGTGTGTCAAGTATCAAGTATGTGATGAGAATGTTCAGTGCAGACATGTTTGAGACACCATCAGACAGACAGGCCAGAGAAGCATGTTTTCTCATGTCTGTCTCCTCTGATGACATTTACAAAATGAATTTAGAAGTTGACTCTTCACAGATGGTTTACAGACATCAGCAACAGCAGAAGGATGTCCATAAATATATATAATAAAGTGATATGTTGTGTAATGCAAAGTGCTCTCAAAATGTTTCTTTCAGTAACCACTTTGAGTTATAGTAAGTTTATTCTGTAATGGAAAACTGATGCACAAACAATGTGGTCGAAATCTAATACCATTTTTTTTAAGTTAGAAGATTAAAGTGCCAGATTGCCTTTCATTAGATCTAGCCCCAAGCTTAGGCCCATAGTTGCTGACATCCTCCAGCTGCACACTAAACAGACTATGACATCCATGACCTGCCAGTTTGCCTAGTTTTACTGAAAAACTATTCTTTAGCTTGTAATGTGAGTGATATTTGAGCCAGCCACACGGGGTCATGTACCATGTGGGAAGTTCTTGTGCTTGTTCTTGTTCTTGTTTTCTTGTACGTTTTACATTTCCTTACTAAGCTGAACCAGGAAAGGTTGAGCCCGTTGATCCTGCTCGTTATAAATCTATACAAATCAACATTATGCATCACACCTCAGTCTACCAAAAGCACTGTCTCATAAAAAAATCTTGCCATTAACGTTTCACAATTTCACCTACTTGTGCACCTCCGATTTCAGTCAGGCCTCCTTCCTCTCTTTAATTTACAGCCCTGCAGGTTCCCTCAAGTGTTTACTCACCACAGGCATTAAACATAACTGTCAATTAGGAGTGGAAGTCTGGGCTCGTAATGGCCTTGTTTAAACCGCTGTGTGGACTAGCATTAGCGTCGGCCAGTCTCTCTGTGCGTAAACGACGTGGACGTGTGTCATGGCCGCCCTTGATCACGGCGAGCAGTGAACATTTGGCCTGACACCTTTACGAGAGGACAGGACCCCGCACTCACATATAAATCCCACCTCCACTTTGATGTGCTTTATCCAACTCACCTGTGGCTGATTTGTACGCGACTCTGTACCGCCGTTCGCTCCCTGTCGATAATTAGTGCTACTTATATTTTAGTCTGAGCTCAGCAGTTATTTAGCACAGGAACATAATGACTGGGAGACTGGTTGGCTAAAAACTGGACTCGACTGCTATTAAATTAACTGAAATTGCTGCACATAATACATAAATGTAATTATCAAAGGAATGTAAAGGTTTCTTAAGGGTACAGGTACCTCAAAATGGAAGAATGGAATGAATTGGTCAACAAATAATCAACATTGTTCTAGCTTCTTGTCATGTCAAGAGCGTTATCTATCGCCCAAAGTTACTACGCAAGGTCAAGGCAATGGCGACCTTTTACAGGAACGTTTTTTGTCTTTTATCATCATCTATGTGGGAAGTCTGTATGACTTTTGGTGTCATTTGAGTGTCCGTGGAGGTTCCATTCACGTCAGCATAAACTAATAACATGAAGTTACAATGATAATAATGTTGGTTTATTGAACTGAAAGATATACGTAATGTACCCTCCTTAGGCCTTGTGATTGACCACGCCGCTTCAACTGCAGCCGAGTAGATGTGTTTATTACAGTGTCGATCATCACATTAGCCTGCCGCACCTCGCCTCACTGTCTGTATGCATAATTTACTAATTCCCACTTAGTATCGCTGTGAATTATCTCTTTCTAAACACAACGTCGCCTCTTTAGGGATAATCAGCGTTCACTTCCTGGTGGAGAGGCTCACAGGTGTGCAGCCCAGATTAATGTCGGAGGCATTTTGGAGGAGAAAGGGTTGATGGAAAGATAAAGGACACAAAAGAGCTCATGAATTATCTGCATATACGAGCTGCTTATTTGATCAGTGATAAGGCGCAATGAGTCCACTTGCTCTCTCTATTCGGCACACGCAGCAAGTCTATGAGCCCCTGTGATAGCATCGTGTGAATGCCAATGACAACTAGTCCTTACAGTTCCTGTACAGTAGGGTACAAAAGTTACAGGTTTTAAAGAATTGTTATGGAAACAGAAACGTGTCTACAGAAGTTGGTCGAATGTCAAAACTAGAATTTTGCTTATTTGTGTTTCGTAACTTGTTGATTATTTTCATTCATAGCCTCCCTCGCTTGTATCAAAGACTGGCTGAGCACCGCAGTCCAAAACAGAGATTTTACAAAATGAATCATGAAAAAAAATAAAATGCACACATTTATTTCAAACAAAAAAACAAGAATTTGGGTGTTTATGTCCACTCATGTATGGGGTTTCTGCTATTTGATTTGGAAAGTGTATATCCCAGACTGGGACCCTCCTGCAATAAAACTAGTACTCTGTTGAGTGTTTATGCTGCACATAACTTTGACATACATATACATTCTTAAAGTTTTAAATTGTGTACAGAATTATTTACCAAATTCCTCGTGCCTTGTCAAAATCTTTCAAGAGTGTAAAGGTAACGTCCCATTGCACAGTTGTGACTAATTGTGGCATAAATGTGCAATGGCTTCTAATAACAGTCTTCTCAGCATGACGTCTGCATGGGCCCCGATTTTCACCTGCCACTGCTCTCAATCAAATAGTGGAAATGTTCAAAGGCAACCCAGTCACAGACACGATAACTCTTTTTATTGAGAACAAATGTTGAGGTTTGGATGGCGCAATGGCCCCTGAGAGAGAGGGAGAGGTGACGAGTGGTACAATCCCTGTGTGCTTTCGTAAAGGGCCTATGGGGCTATTTGATAACACAGGGCTGAGTTCCCTTGGGAGCCCACCAAAGAATAAAGCATGTGTTTTAATAAATTAGTTCCTAATGAAAGCATTTGGATAGGAGACGGAGTACAAGACAAATCAGACAGAAGGTATAGCTGTTTCCCGTACGACTAAATAAATAAACTAAAGATATACAGTGTATAAATGATAAACCGTTTGAGACCATAATGTCAAGGGTTTGTCTAAATCTGTTTGAGTGTAACCAGATCAAAGTCTTGCAATATCTCTTTAGTTTGAATCTCAATAAGAAACCAATTACACCCTCAACTTTAATTTAAATGTGATTCAAAAGAAGATTGGCTGCTACCTTCAATTTGACATTTTGACAATTAATTGCATTTTAGAACGTGATGAACTGCCTTAGATTTACAAAGGAACTAAGGTATCCATGTGAATTTGTAATCTAATTTTACAGAGCCAAGCGTGTTTTTAAAGCGAAACGGTGGGTTGTACCGTGGGGGATCCCTGGTGGTATCTGCCAAATATGACTTCCTTCCAGGAGTGAGAGGAGGAGCAGAGAACGGAGAGGAAAGGCGAGGTGAAAGGGAGTCCTGGGAGATTTAGTTCAAGCTCAGTTTCAGGTGGAAAATAGTGCATTATGTTATACTTTGGCCAGAAGGGAAATAAGGAGGAAAAGGTTGAATTTATTATTATTATTATTAACGTTAATAATAATAATATGTATTATAATAATAATAATAATAATAATAATAATATGTATAACAATCATCATCATCATTGGTTAATTACCTGTGCGTATAGGACACCAGGATTAAAAATTGAGGTAAAACCTGTCCGATTAGGGCCCATCACACAGCCCATTGGAGCTGGCAGATGCTTGGATAGACTTTTATGGATTGTTCAATGGCGTGCCATAATGAAGCAGGCAGCGCTCTGTGACCCATGCCGAAGCGGCCTGAGAGGCTCCAGGGACGGTCCCGCTGGGATACCATAATGCCCATAATGCCCTGTGCGTCCCACGGCTGTATTAATCACACTGAAAAATAAATGTGGGTAAGGGAAGGGGCTGGTAAAGGCTTAGAAAAAAAAAAATAATAATAAGTGCCCCGTTTATTCCAATCAAGGTCGTGATAATGAACCCTATAAAGGAAAATGACGCTCCATTTACTGAGAATGGATTGTGTGATAAGTGAAAAGTCGCATTGCTGAAAAGTGCCTTTCCCATCTGCATCTGACACACAGAAAATATAAACCTTGATGCAAATATAGTGTATGAAGAAAAGGCCAAGCTTCGGAAAATAGTTGAGAAAACAGTTTAATATTCTCCTTTAATAATGTAGGTACCCGTCAGTATTCGTGAACTGACGTTCTCATTATTTACATTCAAAGATATAAATTAGCAAAAGTCCTGATAACAACAAGATTGAGAAGCTTTTTCAATTTCCAAATGCTTCTCAAATAAAAAACGTCCTTAATATATATGTATGTATATTTACAAACGCGGTCATTTTCCAATGTTTGCAATACAACTTGCATAAATTAGGCATCATATTGCCATAATCATTTATAAAAATAAATATCAAATGTAGGCTTTTCCACTTTGAAGTGATGTATTCTTGTTAACTTCAGTCCAGTCCTTCGTTTTATAATCCAAAGCAAACTTTACGAATTCCAGAGAAAAGGGCCAAATAAGGTTTTGCACGCGTTTAAATAGATAATATAATATATCGTGGCAAAAAGACAAACTAAATGAACCTGAGTATTAACATATAAATCACATATAATGGGAGCAATTTCTCAAACAAAAATACAAATCCATGGTATGAATATTCCATAAAACCGTTTTCGCCAGTGAGTCCAAAATTTAAGGGTTTGTGGCCTATGTGTGTGAAGCAAAACCTCTAGCAGCTTTCTGTGGAACTGGTGGCACTGGATACGAGCTGGAGCAGTAAAGGTTCAGAGAGCGTGGAACATTAGGCTAAAAGGTGATGTCTCTTCTACGCTTTTATTGTCAAAGCAATTGTGACACCTGTCTGTACTGAACACCATACGGTCAAACTCCCTTTTCAACAACAAAAGATACCCAGCCTGTACGTACTTGGTAAAAAAAAAAAAAAAAAAAATCAAAATAAGAAGAAAATCCACGTTGCCACACGTGCGTTAAACAGGTTTAGCGTGGAGTGCGGATATGCAGTGCATTGTGGGAAACGGGCCAGTACGTGAGGAACAAACCGACAGATTTCTTTGCATATGGCTGACCCTGTGTAATTAAAATGATCCAACACAGAAAGATAAGGTTGGACTTGGGAGGTTCATCCACTATAGAATTCCTGCTCAAAGCTATGGCAACTATTCCCTGTTCATGAGTTTAGCGGCAGCCATCCTGCCCGTGCACGCGCGTGTGGAAGCATGCGCGTGTAAGCTGATTAAAGACCTGACCTATACTGTTACACTGCTGTGAAATGTTTTCTGTTGTTCGTAAAATGTTCCTTTTGTGATAAATAATAATAGTTTTTTTTTTTTTTAAAAAACTCTAAAAATAATGAATCTACAATTAACACCTCACTCAAATAATTCATTAGTGCATACTGTTGATGGTTTAGAAGGAAAGACAATGTGTGTGTGTGTGTGTGTGTGTGTGTGCGCGCGCGTGCGTGTGTGCCTGCATGTGTGTGTGCGCACGCGCGCGTGCGTGTGCAGGTGTGTGACTTGATAAGGCAGATTGCGCACAAATCTCCAATCGTGATATTAGCAGCGGTAAAATAAAACCGTTCTACGCTCACACTCGCCTTTACTTTCCTCGTTTTAAGAACAAATGTTCACCACGACTTTAACTAAGTTTTAAATGATACCGTGGTCTTCAAGTTTCTCATCTTACGTACCTTTCTTTGCTTCTAAATTTGATCTGAAAAGCTGATGTGCCTGCTGTTCAGCTGTACTGTTGTGTTTAGCGACAGGGGACTCGGGCCTCAGTTTGCCCTCTAAGTGCTGATTGTGATGATGTTGCGCTGCGCTTAGCGCTTCAGTCGCACTACAGGCGGACGAAGAGGCGGCGGCGGCAGCGGCGGCGGCTGCGGCGGCCAGACTGACTCCAGACGAGTTGTAGCGCAGGATCCCCTGGCCTTGCAGAGGACTGAAGTTGCCATAGTTTGTATAATTACTATAAAAGGGAGATGTGTAATAAATAGGTCTTCCGATGATGGAGGGGGGCGGGTAAAGCGAGGGTGGGCCGGCAGCAGAGGTGGGGGCAGTGAGGAGGCCCCCACTGGAGGAGGGGCAGTTCACTTGCTGCTGCTGTTTTTGGTCCGAGGTAGCAATCTCTGCGAGTGACCACAGCTTAGGCTTGACCAAGGGGCTCTGAGACGGGGCTCTGCTTTCAAGAACTTTGTTGCCCACCATGAGGCTGCGCGCCAGGTCCTCGCGCTGCAGGTGATGGTGGAGGTGATGGAGATGGTGGTGTGGGCTTACTATGGGGGCTTCTGCCCCGGTCAGCGGTGACGATGTGACGAGCTTTGGAGAAATACGACCCCGTGCGTCAAGGTGGCGCTCCACAGCCTCGTCCCCATCTTCATCAGCGGGACGCTCCGAGGAACGCAACTCCCCCGCGCGACAATTCACTTTCTCCACGTCAGATTCCGCCGAGCATGAGTGGTCAGTTAGAGTGTCCACGTGTAAACTAATACCTATAGGGAAAAAAAAAGAAGATCTAAATATATATTGAATTAACGCGTCCAAACAAATAAATACAATAGGTGTCTAATGCATTATTAATAAGCCTATAATGAATGGAGAAATCGCTTTTCTTAAAAAAAAAAAAAAAAAAAAAGTATTTATTAAACTATTTGTCATTAGTTTAATAATTGCCAAATGTGAACTAAATTATTGTTATTTATTTATTGTTATTTATTGTTTTCGTCAACAAATGTGTGTGTAAATATAATATAATAATACTATGATCATTATGATGATTATGTAAATAAATAAAGCCGAACAATATTGTGCGTAAAATACTGCACATTTCCTGCTGACTAACCCCGTTATGTTATCACAGTATTATGGGGCTGAGCAGTAAATAAAAAGCACACGTGCCCCTCCTTCCTCCCCTCACATCCTGCCCAGAATAGTTAAACGGCTCATTGGCTTGTGTACCCCACCTTCATCCTCGGCTGAAGCCTCGCTGTTATCCAGGTTTTTCTCGGACCTCTCTATTTCCTTCCTCTCCCCGTCGCCGTCCTCTTCGTCCTCGTCCTCGCTCTTGTTCCTGGGGGCCCACGTCATCTTGTTCTCCTTCTTGAGTCTCCTCCTGGCGTTGGCGAACCACGTGGACACCTGGGTCAGGGTCATTTTGGTGATGATGGCCAGCATGATCTTCTCTCCTTTAGTGGGATAGGGGTTCTTCCTGTGCTCCTGCAGCCAGGCTTTCAGGGTGGCCGTGGCATCCCTCGTGGCGTTCTTGCGGTAAGCCGGGTCGTTGAGCTGGTACGGATATCCGGGACTGCCGTATGGGTGGTAGCTGAGCGCCCCAGCCATGCCCGTGGAGTGTGGGTCATAGGGGGAACTCTGGGGAGAAAATTGCCATGTGATTCGCAAGTCACAAAACATGACGCAAATAATAGGGGACAAACACAATATAAGCTATTAGAAATAATAATAATATAATAATAATAATGATAATAAAATCTGTATTATCAGAACATTTGGATAAACGTTTGTGCTATATTGGCTATTCATTGTGAATTTGTAATTAAATTAAGACACATTTATTTTGCACATGACCACAAAGTTAGGCCCACATAAATTGTCTACTCAATGACCATAAAACTAAGTGTGTTAACGTGGAGCATGCAGGCCACATAGTGCCACACACTAATTGTTAACTAATGGATAAGATCGTTATCGGATTATCTAGTTAAAAGAAATATCCCAACAATACATTTGGAAAATACCATTTCAAATCATCTAATACCTAATTAATTATTTGCGTCTGGAGTTGACGCACTTTTTTGCCGCGTCACGGTGGTGTCAAATCTTCCATTAATAGCATTACAAATCCCATTACAAATCATATTGATGTGCAACTTCCAAAATATCTTTCAGAACTTAACACGCGTAAAGTACAATTCACCCGAACGCACGAGCACATTTTGACGCAGTTATGGTTTTAAACTTGAGGGCTCGCGCTTCAAATCTCATTTAAGTCACAGGGTCAACAATTAAATCATAGCGACTCAGGGTATAAAGGCCTTTAGATAAATGTCCCAAAGTGCTTTAAACGAACATTTAAATCGCCCTACATAACAACAATCAGCCCTTAACTCCCTTTATAGCATAGGAGAATATACATCATTTTACCACATATGACGGGAATCCTGCTGTGGGATCCGCCGAGTACGAGAGTGGACCGGAGAAGCCCGCGCCCGGCGACGCGGAGAAAGCAGCCGATCCCGGGTAAGGGCTGAACGCCGAGCCGGAGGACGACCGCGCCAACTCTTCATTCCGCGGAGCAGACAACGACGAGGGCCCGTAAGTTGGACACGAATAAAGCGCCAGCGAGCCCGGAGGCTGGTATAGATAAGCCTGAGGATAGGACATTGATGGGATATAAACAGATCGCCGATTCCCCCCAAAACAAGCGGAGCAAAAGCGCGGAGAAAGCCGAAGTAACAATCAAGTTAATAACGAGCCGCCAAAGCAGCCATCAAACACTGAATACAAAAAGTCCTCCTTCTGCTGCCCCTTGACTAAAAAGCCCTTGAAAGGTGTGTTAAAGTGCCCACATAGAGGCGGTGTGGCATGCGTCTTGATCCCCTAGCGTCCGATGTTTTTAGTACGCAGCGCTGTGAAGTGAGGAGTTGGGAGGGAAAGAGCCAGTGGAGTTTCAGACGCGCGGGGCGCAGGGGGGAACTGGAGCTGTCACTCCGGCTCATCTGAATATCCATCCCCGCCCCTTCCCTCTGCCTCACACACACAGGGTTCCGTGCTCACAAACAGCGACTCCACACAGCAAAAAAGTACCGCGACTGGAAATGCGATCCGTTGACTTTGCTGTTGTCAAACCGCTCTCACCGCCGTCACCAAAACTGGACTAAATGCAACGATTTTGACGTTATTTCTCTTATGAGGACCATGCGTTTAAAGTGCAAGCAATGTTTTAAAGTTGTGCCATTTTGAACCGTTGCTTTGTTTACGCACACGGCGTTGTGGTTGAATGTGCGTGTGTGGGGCTATTGCAGTGTAGGAATCAGGAAAAAAGCCATTGTATAATGTCCAGGTCTCGACTTACACGCTCTTATGTCGCCACTGCAGCCATCACACGAGGACACGTCCACGCGCGCACGGGGCAGTGCGCAGTCTGGCCTGCGGGGGGCGTACACGGGTTTCCACTAAGATAATATTCTGTACAACGAATAACTTTTTATATGTTGTTGCAGTGTGTATGATCTAAAGTGGTTAGTTTTTGTTGCCTACATAATTACTCCACCAAATACACTATTTTATCCAGAGAAGCCAAGTTCGGTTTCAGGATTATTTTTGGATTTGAGGCCTCTTCTCTCCAGTGACTGCAGACATTATGACCTCTGTTGGACACAGCAGTTACAGCAGAACTCTTTGTGAAATCTAACCCCTGACAGCGGTTTGGGCAGCCAAGGTGGCGGCACATGAAGAGTTAGAGGCCGAGTGTCCCTCATTAGTATTCACACGGCTCAATGTATGCATCCATCAGGTGCTTGTTCCGTCACCGTGGTGTGGTCTGCCTCTCTTGTAAACACCAATGCTAAAGAGTTGCAGCTTGTTAACGGCCCGGGCTAATTTAGTTCATAATAAATCCATATATTACAGTTCGCAGAAAGGATCGCCATAACTAATCCTCACGTAGTGTCATTTTGCTAATTAAAACACCACATCCCATAGTGCTCTGTATTTAAATCCGGCCGTAATGACTGCTGTTATGAGGGCAATATTTCACCTTAGGCTACTTTAGGAGGTGACATGACACTGTTACAACTTGCACATTACTTTGCCATAGCTCATGCTGCTATGACAATCTATCCAGGAGAGTTGGAAGGAAATAAACACACTTTTAACGTGAATTAAAAGAGATATGCAACAAAAATGCGTGTTATTAAGATCATTGTTGTATTATGATTATGATTTTAGCGCCTATTTTAATTTAGATCTACTCAATAAAGTGAAAATGTAGCTTGTCTAAACGAAATTCATTTAATTTACATTTTTGTCATGTGCTCCAAAGCATCCAATCACAGCGTAAAGAGTAGATTGTTGCAGCTAATGAACATTTGCGGTATCTTGGCTGGACGGACATACATTGAGGCCCACACCAGGGGGCACTGTCTCCTCTGCGCACGGGCCGCACACGAGGCCAGTGCGTGCCGCTGAATTTAGTATTAGTTGTCGGCTACATTTCCAGGTCAGTTTAAAACAGGTCCGAACTATTTTGGTCGCTGCTTAATGGATATGCAGGACATGGAGTGGAAAGACTTGATCAAAATAAAAAGAAGATATAATTGAAATAAATAAAAAAAATGTGAAAATGTAAGTTAAGACAATTAAAGTCAGTTAAAGCAACTGATGATATAGTGTAACTTGCATTATTTCAAAGTAAATATCTTTGGATGAAGAGTAAAACAGAGCAGTAGTTTTTCAATATGGATAACATTCAGACAGAAACAGTAATCTAAAGAAGGAAATTGGTTAGTTTTTGCTTGAATGTAGGGCTATTTTAGTAGACAACTAGTCATTGATTATTATTATCCGCTTTGTTTTTATTAACTCATTTTCAAGATGAATGTGAAAATACGTACACTGAAGGCCGAAGGAGATTATTTACAAGTTGTGTCTTTATAAATGAATATCAAAAGTGGTATGTTTATTTTTTTTGTTTTTTGCTATTTTAATGTCGTGGTGATACTGTCTTTGTATTTTTAACATGCGTTTTATAGTTTATATAGTCAACAGTTATTTTTATACTTTGACTATTTGATTTAATAGATAATTATCCATCATATAATTCAAATCACCAGCACATTAAACAACAAAAAACACTAAAAACTTTTCAATTAAAATGACAAGTTAATTGTTGATTACCCTGTAAGGACGAGGTGTCAGTGAGCAGAGCAGGGTAAACCGGGGGACGCAGTGGGCCGGGCTGGCTGAGGCGACAGGCCGTCATCTCTCTCCCGCCTGGCATCTGCCCATTGCTGCCAACCTTCGTCTAATCAGCAGCCATCCATGCGCTTGGCAATGGAGGGGGTTCTGCAGCAGCCCCTCGCCCCAAGTTAAAAACCCTGAGCCCTATCACTTTGTAAACAGGTTCCTTCAGGGCACCTCCAGCGAGGACGCCTCTGATGTGCTCAAGTGGAGAACATTGGTGGCTGCAGTGCCTTGGATCCTTTTTGCTGCTAGACTCTTGTTGATGCTGCTGTTGTTCTTGTAGTTTGTTTTCAGCTTAAATCACAAGACCACATTCCCTTTAAGTTTGATTTGTCTAACATGCTGCAGAGTGACATGGATGTTGGGGAAACACTTCAAGTTGCTTTTTCTGTAAAATGTAGCGCTCTAACAGCTCACAGTACAGAGCTTTTACTCTGCTGTCTCTCTGAGTCTTTGAAACATTTAGAGTTTGACCAATAAATAAAAGCAAAAAGTAAAAAGAAACAACTTTATCGCCCCCCTTTTTTTTTTACGTTACATTCTTTGTCAGATTTGATGTTGAAGAAAAAAAGCACTAATAATAGAAATTATCAAGCATGGATTTCAAACACACAAACACCCAGACAGGCTGATTGACGAACCAAACGGTCTCTGAAAATCAAAGAGAGAAAATAAAAGGAGACACAAAGGGGAAACAATTTGAGAGCGCCTGAGTCTCTCCTGTGGCTCTCCAGCCAAGGGTCGGCCAGATAGGGTTGCCTAGAAAGAGTGTGCTGACAGCCAGTGTCACTGGGCTTTGTAATCATTGTGCTGGACCTGATAGGGTTACTAGTGGCTAATCCAGGCTGACCTTGGTTAGGTGCCCTGAATGAGGATGGCTTTGTACAGTGGGGACAAGCTACCAGTATGACGGTGATGCTGACATATAATGTCTGCGTGGGGACTTGCCACCACAGCTCTTTTATTGTGCTATCAAGTTGCGACTCTCAGCCACACACACAAAATGTTTTCTCTCTCTCTCTTTCAGGAGATGGAAGAAAGCAGGCATCTAAATCACCACTGGGGAGAGGACAAGCTTGTATCTCCAGGTTCAAGAGGTCAGACCAGTGTTGTTAGTGTTCGAATGTCTTCAAAACAAATCCTATACTGATGGAATTCTGTGTATTGGTCTCTTAGTGGCCTGTGAGTGTTGTGTACAACTGTGAAAAGGCCGGGAATCTGACCTTACAATTTATTTAGAAAAGAAAACAAGAAAAACAAATAAATACAATACAACTAACAAAAAGAAGGAATTTATTTTTTTATTTGTTTCATACATACATGCTTTGTCCTATACCCAATACAGCAAGTTGCAATGGTATAATTTTTTCTTTTTGAATTACATATTTATTGGAGAGTTTGTTATTATGGATTAAACAATATCATAATGACAATAATAAAAAAAGAAAAGAGTTGATAATATAATATGATATAGTTTTGCATTCAAATTCAGCATCCGCACAATATGGACAACAAAGACACACACACTCACAGCTCGAGGCTCCACCGGTGTGAAGGCAATAGAGAGAAGGCATCTTGCCTTTGTTGCTGCCAGGGAGAACTGTAAACGGGAATGGGATTCCCATCCCCTGGAGCCTCCAGCTAATCCACAACAGGCCCACTGCTGGATTACTGGGGACATCAGCTGACATGCCAGCCAGCGCACTGATAAGCATGTGCATAGGCACACAGTGTAAAGTGTCTCCACACATGCTAATGTCTGCTGTATGTACGTACTGTATGCCAGCTATGCAATATGTTCACACGCATGCACATCACTCAAATGGCATCACTGCAGGAAGCATTCACACACAGTGGGAACTGCAAATCACACACATAATCAAGACCTGGAACCATCTCATGGATTTGAGACTCTGGCAGGACAATATAGAGACCTCATATTTGTGCAGACAGAAGTTGGCAGAGGGCCCTGCTGTCCTTCATTGTCCCTGCTGCTGGAACTAATGTATGGAAGTTATATGGGCTTCTTTTTCCTACACAATCAAATCTTCACACAGGTCCAGTTAAAATAGCTTTTACAAATTAAATTATTCTCACCTTTTTATTTTTGTTTGTTCTGTCTTTTAATTGATGAAAGTGTTTTGTGTGTAACATAATTCGTCTCAATGTACTGTAAAACATCTAAAGACATTGAGAAAGCCACTCCTCGACAGCCCAATCAGCAGCAGCAGCAGCAAATTCAAATGCACCCAGGTAAATTCAGTCCGTGATTAGGTCAGGCGTGCGGGCTGTATTTGTGGTAAACAGTGTTACGCTCTGGGGGCTAAATGTTTGTGTCAGTAAAGAATAATTACACTCCTCCACGCTGTATCTGTGGTGTTAATCTTTGTCGGCAGCGGCCACTTTATTCTCTCGTTTGTTTAATAGCTCACTAGGAGCTTTATTGTTTCAAAGTGCTCGATAGCAAACCTGTAAATTCTGTGTTCAACATTTGCCCCTGTGGCGTTGCGGTTCAATGCTGGTGAATGTTGAAATAAAGCAGGCAGCCATTGATCTGCAATCAAAGATCCAAGACAGGAGGTTATTTACATGTACAGGGCCAGCCACTGCGGAGCTGTACGCCAAGACAGATGTGTACTTAGACTCATTTAGCAGCGGGCCATTGGCACTATTGACTGGCCCGGTACGTGTGAAAGTAATCAGCAGTTTTCTGTGACGCATACTGCAGAGTTTGTTACTATTGAAAAATTGGTTAGATTCTCAGAAGTGGAGAGTGAGAAGTAACCTTTCCCTCCGTGCTACAAGTGTTTTCTTTCTGACACTCGGAGAAGGTCAATTGAGTTCTCCAGTCTGTTATCAGAGTGGCTTTTTGATGTGCTGCTACAGATAATGGTGTAGACAGGAAAGAAGGAGGAAGACGAGCAGCTTCCCAGGTAATTATTTCACCTCTAGAGATGGATATATTTTAAGATTGAACAAAGACAAAGGCTGATGCACAGATACTGATTTAGGCTCAGGGAGCATTGGTGAACATTAAACTGTGATAAGCTTTCAATATCTTTAAAGTTAGTATCTTTTCTCTCAGGAGATAATTCAAGTATGTAAATTAAAGAGTTAGAAACGATTACTAGCAGTTCTGAATGATTTAATCTGGTTTCTGCAGCCGATGTTGTTGTGGGAGTCAAGGAGCTATCCCAGCAACCTACGGCGTTTGAGTTAGAGAGCTGATACAGACAACCACCAATCATTCACACTGTTATAAGCGACGAGGAATTTAAATCAAACAATTCTGAGATGAGTTTGTACAGTGGGGTAAAACCGGTGAACGGCGTCACTGAAACGAGGTAGGATTTCTTACCAATACACCGCAAAATCACTATCCCCTTACGTTTTAACAGCACTAATTTAACTGTAAATGGTTTATCATTCCAAACATTCTCACCTCAGTTTAATGCTGAGTTTCTGTATCAAAAACAGAAACCCTCAATAAAACATTTTGACAGACTACCATCAAACCAGTCCTTTTCCAATCACAGGACGATTATGTGTGTAGCCTGGAGTTACTCGCAATAAAAGAAATGTCTCTCTTTTTCATTACATTTCCCACTCGTGAACAATGGAAAGGTCTGCCTCAGAGCCATTTATTCCGCTCTGATGTATGATTAGCACAGGGCAAATCAATACCGTGTTGGATGATCTTAACGGAAAAGTACTGTGATTTCCTTCTGTCACAGAGCCAAGCGCTGAGATTTGTCTGTCAGCAGTGACATGCTATCTGTGGCAGGGGCACTGAGGCCAAAACACACCTATTGATCCTGTCACCATTGATGGCTCTAATGGTATGGAGGATGAGGACAGCTGGCTGCTTTTGGAAATGTAAGGCGCTGTACAGAATGACCTCCTGGACCATTACAAAAGACATGATGTTTATTCATTCTTATGACAAAGACAATTGCCATTTTTCAGACTTCCTATAAGTGATCTGTTCTTCTGTATCTACCTCTGTATCTACCTGCGTTGCACCAATGAAATTTCCCCATGTGGGACAATAAAGGAATATCTTATCTTATAGCACAGAGTAAAGTTTGACTAAAGTTATATCATGTAGTCATTGATCTTCAAGGTTTTATTGGACAAGAAAGATGGAGGCCTGAAATGGCTGTGAAGAGTGGTGACAGACATTCCCCAAATGAGTTATTTTAGCTTTTAGATAAGGGTGAAAAGCTGTTGAGTCAGCAGCTATGGGCATTTGGGACGGTAAACCAGACTAGTTAAAATGTACCTTTCTTCAACAAAGAAAGTCCCACTGGGGGGAGGAGCCTATTGTACATGTTTTTCGTAGAGGAAACCTGCACAGACACATGGAGAATATGCTTCAATATGCAATCTTGCTGTGACCCCGCTGCACCAACGTGTCGCCCAAAATAAGGTTTACTGACCACGTAACTTATGTAACTTTTCTGGTTGTGCTGCTTTGCCTGGAATGTTCCACAATATGGCAGTCAGTTTATAGCATTTCAAGAGTAAGACTAGAAAACATGTCTATTATACCTTGAGCTCTTTATTTATTTCAAATACAGATGAGACATTTTCGCACATAACAGTACCAATAACAAAATTCCATTAATCCCTCATTGCTATTTAGCAGAGGAAGCTCGAGTTTACACTGCGACGATGGCTGGGAAATGTGTGACTGACTACTATATTCAATTAAGTATTTTTTTACTTCATGTACTCCTTTTGAGCACAGTACACCTGTACATAAAACTGTGATACAAAAAAGCTCCTACAAAACAAAAGCACAATTATTCACAATTATTCTGA
Organism: Eucyclogobius newberryi; assembly: GCF_026437365.1. NCBI lineage: Eukaryota > Metazoa > Chordata > Actinopteri > Gobiiformes > Gobiidae > Eucyclogobius > Eucyclogobius newberryi. Next base: position 23,865,559 of record NW_027315945.1, on the reverse strand, counting down.
ATTGGAGGTAATACTTACTAATTAAGAACTGTACTATTGGAGCTAGTGTCCCAGTTACTCAGTCAACAATTATGGTCTAATTCAGATAATTAATGCCATTTCTTTTTTTCTTGTTTTTGATGATATGACTGGCACATTTAAAGATAAGCATGTATTGTTGTCTTCTGCCATGTCCTTTAATAAATATAACATTTATATCTGTGGAGATTTGAGGCTTCTCACTGTAAAAATGCATCTTTTTTGTTTGTCGCCCGTAATTGAATAAATGCAAGAGAAATAATCTTAATACCAAACACCCTGAAGACAAGCAGGAAACCAGAAAAGATACTTTTTTCAAGTTGCAAATGTACAGAACAAAAGTAATGATTGCATTTTATACCTTTATCGCATTTAGCCGTGTCAGTCATATTCTGTCAGTGGATTATGGTGTGCATGCATATGTGTGATCAGTGCCCCTGGCCAGCCGTCTTCACATCGTTTCTTGTTTATGAATTTCCTCCTTCTGGACCGACGCCCTGACAACATGCTAGGGGCAAAACACAGACAGAAGGGTACGCCACTATTTTATTTATCACATCTCTGGACATATTAGCTAGTGTGATACAAGACAAGAGTGCAGAAGTATTTGTTTTCTGTTTAGAATGTATTAAACTGATGCATGCAGACATTGATGGGTTGTGATGTGCCAAAGCATCACACACTGCAGGGTTAAAACACATTTTACTCATAAATGATGTATCGCAATGCTGAGGCTTGCTACATTAGTCAACATCCTTTTACAAAGATAGGTCGAATCGTCGAGTAACGAACACATTATTGGAAAGTCACTGTCAATAAGGCTTTTGGGTTAAAAAATAATCATAACTGAATTGTGACCATGCTAGGCAAAGTTGGGTGAGCAAAATGAGCAAGTAATGGCCGAGCTTGGCTGTAGAAATGTCAGCAAATATTTAAATAATATTTTTTTCAACAAATGTGACAATTAGCCTATAAACTAAATGCAATGAAAAAATCAATCAGCCTCATGTTAAATCTAGGGGAAGTTTAAGATGCTAAATACTATGCACCAATTCAAAAATATTATTAGATTAGAGATTATACTGTGATTAATGTATCGTACTGTGATATTATGTATATGTATAAGCATTTCTATGGACGTTCTGCACAAAAACTGCAGATTTCATCATTTTTGTCAATTTTTTAAAATCCAGAATGTGATCCTAAGCCCTATTGTTTAATTCCTTTGTGCTTAACCTCAACCATGCATTTCGCTTAATAACTTAATAAAAGTGCATGTATTTTGTCTCTGGAGACCTCGCCCGTCAAGTGCAGCAGGAAATTGTGCTGGAAAGTCACTAAAGACGTGCCAACAGCTGGTCTGAGCGCTGCTGGACAGAGACACAGAGTGACAGAGATAGAATTTACTGTGATGCTATCAGCCGAGCGGCCATCAGGGCTGTGACTGACTGGAAGGCCACAAGACTCTGATCACACTGACATTAGCCTGCCATGTTAACTCCGGGCCCTGAAAGGAGGCTGTGAACCACGATCAGCCATATCTAGCCATCAGAAATCCATTTTGCTGCTAGGAGGAGGTTGGCTTGCGCGCCCTTTGCTCTCGGTGTGGTAGTGGGGTGGCTCTCCTCCCTGAGCCTAGCCATGCTGGGCCCTTCAGCTGTTTTTCCCTCTCCTCTTGTTCTGAAGGTTAAAGGATTAGGAGTTGTGTTTTCAGACCGGATTGCTGTCCTGGCATGGATTTAGGGTTTGGCCACACACACTAGAAACTGGAGCCCCGACACACGCGCAGGTGCACACATGAATAGAGAACACACATGGACCACCAGCACCAGCGCTGAGCAGGAGGTTGTGGGGATTAGCAGGAAATGCCACAAGATGGTGGCCAAAGCATTTTTACCTTTTCTCGGTGAAGCCAAGTGACATAATGAGAACATAACCAAGGTGAGTCAATAGAAATGCTTGGAAGTTGCAATTTCGTAAAAGTTTGTCATTTTGTTACATAGATTTAGGGGTTATCAGCAGTTCAAAAACACAACTACACTAAAGTTCAACTTGACTGACACATATATAAGGTAGGTTTTCATCAAGCAATCCAAAATGCTCAACAAATGTACAAATGACCTCAGATTATTTGCTGCTACAATCCAACATGTAACATTTAAGTGGAACAAAAGTATTAAATTCAACGCCAGCAAAACAGCTCAAAAAGTCTGGAGGAAACAACACAAAGCAAGAAAAGAAATCTTTAAAATACCCCCTTTTCATATTTGATCTTGTGATGTATCGTACATGTAGCTCTCTCTTTTTTTATCAACCCACTCACTTTTTATTTGGTATCTGTATCTTTTACACATTCTGTTTTTCCATTGAATTGTGTTCGTACTTGTCTCTATCCTCCGCTCCGTCTGAACATGCTGATGGAGTCGATTGTGGCATTTCCAGAAGCAAAAAGCCATTAAATATAAACATGTGTGTTTTCTAATCTTTCCCTTTTCATTTGATTCTTTTCACTTTTCACTTAAGGAACTTACAGCGACGTCTGGGCGGACAAGGCAAGGTTATGATGAATTATTGATCAGTGCATCATGTTGTGTGCGCACTCGGCATTTCTTAAACACCGAGTTTGCAGAGAACCGACACTAATGCTCATATGTCGACCAAACTTGTTTACAAATTGGAGCGAAGTCTGTGTAGACCTTCAGTTTGCTTTAGAACACCGATGTCCAAGTGGTGACAAACCTGACCTGAAAGTGGCCTCAAGTGCTGAGGAGGTAAGACTTCGTGAGCATGTGTGCATTTGCATTAAGGAACATATACTACTTGACTTTAAAAATGCATGAAGAACACAACCCCATTTTACACTCTGTACTGCTCAAATAGTGTGAGGAGCTTGGATCACAGTTTGATCAACATTGTAGTATTATTTCCATGAGCAAGCTAAAAGCAAAGATATAAGATAAGATATTCCTTTATTGTCCCACATGGGGATATATAGTGGTTAAGCTAACGGTGTGAAAGAGTGTGATATATTTGTGAATGCAATGTTTAACATCAACTTGCTTTGGCACTGAATGTGGTCCAAAACTTTGATATAACCTGCCATAAACAACCTTTTATTTTTTGTAGGTCAGTGCTTTTTATGTACATTAGCCTTGTCCTTGATAAACAATTAAAACATACAGAAAATGCACCACAATAAAGCCCTAGAAAAACCTGAGATAAGAAATTAAATTAAAGCCGCAAGCGGCATCCAACGGCCCTCGCGGGCCGCCGGCCTTCCGACTCTGCACTTTCGACTTGATAAAGATGGCGCCCTTATTGTGTGTTGAATTAAAAAAGAACTTGACAGACGGCGACACATTGGACATGGCCAATCCAGTGCAAATCAACACAAGTGTCAGTCAAATTTGCTGCTCCGCCGCACAGAGACCGTAGCACTTGGAATGTAAATATGGATAACTTTTGATGCCGCGCTTGTGTAGATGATATTTCCCAAAGTAAAGCTTGATCGAGCTATTGCCCACGGAGAAGTTTGTTAAAGTGTGAAGCGTAAATGTGAGCATTTCATAGATTTAGCACTTTTCCCATTTGTGACAGTACATTTGCAGCTCCACGGCACAGAGACCGTAGAACTTAAAATCAAAAGATGGATAAATTTTGATGCCCCATTTGTGTAGATGATTTTCCCCAAATATGAACATGATCGGGTATTCGCCCTAGGAGGAGTTTGTTAAAGTGTGAAGCGTAAAAATGTGGTCATTTTAGAGATTTCGCTGTTTTCCCATTTGTGACATATATTTGCGGGTCCGCCACACAGAGACCGTAGCACTTAGAAATAAAATATGGATAACTTTTGATGCCCCGCTTGTGTAGATGATTTTCCCCAAATATGAGTTTGATCGGACAATCCCCCTAGGAGGAGTTTGTTAAAATGTGAAGCGTAAAAAAGTGGTGATTTGAGCGATTTTGCGATTTTCCCATAAGGATAACATGGGATGTTTCTGTCATCGCTACGACTATGTCCTACAAAATATGACTTTGGCTCTCATACTTTTATGATCAGGATGGCAAATTAGAATTTTGTGCAAAATATCATGTCATTTGGAAAAACTCTATTGTTTCTAGGCCACTCTGAAGGCCAAATAGTCAGAATTCTGGGAAACGTTTGCGGCTCCGTCGCACAGAAACCGTAAAAGTTATCCTTAAAATTTGGATAACTTTAGATGCCCCACTTGTCTAGAGGACGTACACCGATTTAGAAGTTGGTGGGCAAAACGCACTAGGAGGAGTTTGTTAAAGTGTAAAACAGAAAAATGTGGTAATTTGAGAGATTTTGCGGTTTTCCCATAGGGATAACATGGGAGGTCTATGTCATCGCTACGACTACGCCGTAAAAATTAAGGCATTTGTCTGATTGGCTTTTTTGATCGGGACGCCAAAATAGAATTTTGGGTAAAGTTTAGAAAATTTTGGTAAAACTAATTTTTGACCTTCAATGTTAATTTAAAGGTCACTCTGTTTCTGTGGGAAGCAATGGGAATGGGAGCAATGTTTAGATTTGCAATATCCCAAAATAAGTTGTCCAACTTTGCCGCTGCGCCGCACACAGACCGTAAAAGGTATCCCAAAAATTTGGATAACTTTAGGTGCCCCACTTGTCTAGAGGACGTACACCAATTTTGAAGTCGGTGGGCAAAACGCCCTAGGAGGAGTTCGTCAAAGTTTGACGTGAACAAAATGGCTAACTCAGCTTGTTTTCATTTTCAAAGGAAGATGGCGGGCATAGGATAAGTCTGGGGGCGTGGCCACAGTAATGTTTTTTTTTTTGTCCTCAAGAGAGGAATGCGTGTCCCGAATTTCGTAGCTCTACGACAAAGTTGACCTCGGGGCGTCTCCCATAGGCGCAATGTATTTTGACTTTTGTCGGTGGCGCTGTCGCGCCATTTTTTAACGAAAAAAAAAAATGGCCCAGAAAAAATCTAATTTTTCGCCGATTCTGAATTTTGGGCAAAGTTTGGTGAGTTTTTGAGCATGTTCAGGGGGTCAAATTAGAGCTCAAAGCGCAGAAGAAGAACAAGAAAAATAAAAATAAATATAGCCGCAAGCGGCAATGATCGGCCCTCTCCACGCCGCCGCCACACCGCCGCCACGCCGCAAGAGGAGGGGGCGCTAACGCGACCCAATTGTCCTTTTATTACGCCTACTGCTGAATCTGTGACGCTGTCACATCTTCTCCCCTTTGTTTTACCATCAAAAAGAAATTTTATTTTGAATTCTTGGCAAAATGTGCGGCTTTACCGCACAGACACCGTGACTCTTTGAATAAAAATGTGGATAACTTTTGATGGTCCTGAAGATGAGTCTCACCAAATTTCAGGTTAATAGGGCTGACGCCCTAAGAGGAGTTCGTGAAAGTCTAAAGTGTAAACATGTTCTGGCGATTTCCCCATTGGAATAACATGGAAGGTTTCGGTCATCGTTACGGCAACGCCATAACAATTATGACATGGGTCTCATTGACTTTTTTGATGGGGATTCTAAAATTGAGTTGTGTGTCAAATTTCATAAAATTTCTCAAAACTAAACATTTAACCTCCATACAAGATCTGTAGGGGGCGCTGTGGCTCCAAATTAATGAGTGTTTGGAAGTGGGCGAGCGCTTCGCGCTCGATTTCGTGCGCACTACGTGCGCACTTTCGCAGCCGTGCTTTACACGGCCTTACGAGATTAATAGGCCTCTCGCCAGCTTGAGGCGCTCAGGCCTAATAATAATATTTTGAGCGAAAACAATATAGCCGTTTCCACTATAACAACAAATTATACATCATTTGAAAGCTCTAAGCCTTCCCGATGCCGCCATGGGGTGGAATCATCATTACGAGCGCTTACGCGCTCGTCACTCCCTTTCCCGTCGGGGTGCCTCACCCACACCCATAGACTTCCATTTATTTGAGCAGATACAAGCATGGCCCATGCCTGCGGCATGGATTATCGCGTACGGGACGATGCCAGGAGTGATTTTGGAGGAATGGAGCGCTTCGCGCTGCTGTTGTCAACAATGACTGTGACAATGACATTGTTGACTATTTCTGTCATAGCAGGAGTAAGTATGCATGATCCATGCCTTCGGCATGGGCTAGTTCACTGTAGGGGCGACGGGGTGCCAGGGGCGACGGGGTACCAAACATGCGGGCTGCGCCCGCATGTTTGGTCAGACAGTTGGCAGCGTTGCGGGAGCAATAGGCCCTCCGCCCTGCTGGGGCTCGGGCCTAATGAGAAAAAAAATATCCATGGAGACTAGCAGGGCCCCCCCAAGGCAAAGTTACAGGTCAGCTCTGTGGATAGGAGACCCTGCTTACAGTAAGAATCTATGTAGTGAAATAAATTCTTGACAAATACATTTAATGCCCTACTGTGGAACATTCCAGGTAATAAAAAAAAAACAAAAAAAAAACAAAAAAGTATGCACCTTTGAAGAAGGGGTGGATAATATAACAAAACAATAATAATAGATCACAATTTAGATTTGATCACAATTTATGTATTTTTCTATTGCCTTTCAGAGGTAAATTAAGTAACTGCGTCTTCTGAAAGTCCACACTTCACTGTGACTGGTTAAATCCAGCTGCCACTCACTCAGGGCCTTGCAGAGCTTAACCAATAGGAGAAAGGACATTTGAGTATCAGACGCACCCAGCCAGAGTGGAATTAAAATAATGTGTGGAAAATAATCTCATTTTTACTTGGAACGTTGCAACATATCTGAAAAATATTAGTACAAGGGAAAGAGACAGGACCAAATCTTGGCTGAACGCTGCCACAAGTGTTGAAAAAGACAGTGTGTGTGTGCGCATGTGTTTGGTGTGTTTGCATGAAACACACCAGACCTTAAAAAATGTATGAAGAACACAGCTCCTTTTTTCTTCTCAAAACTGAAAGAAAGAATCCCAGAATGCCAGGGGAAAACACAGTTCAAATAGTGTGAGGCTGAGGAGAGGCGATCAGAGAGAAGGCTGTTTGCAGTTCAGGCCTTCAAGGCAATCTTTCCCCCGACTCCCAGGTGAGAGCGCTCACAGAGAAAGCAACCTCAGGTACCAATTTGCTGAGTTTTGTTCAATAGACAGGCAAATATCTAGAGAATTTAGTATGAACACGTACACAAGCCGGTGAAAGAAATGAAAATATTTAAGGATAGTTACATACGTGCCATACGATTTTTTGTTTGGGCTTGGTGCGAGAGGCAAGTGTATAAAGCAAAGAGCAAACATCATTCATCTTCTGACACTCTTGCTTATAGAGTGTGGTCAAAGGGTGAATGTAGAAACTATATCAAAACACCGTTGAGAGTCAGGACTACCTCCACGCAAAGAACATTTCATACAGCCCCTGTTATGCTGCTTATTTCCATAATGTGATGTTGATTTATGTGGAGACAAATGTGCCAAAACCTGTGTCATCTTCTTCTTGTTCTGACGACAGGCGTTTTTGTGCACCAGTTGTAATATCGCTTGCAATCTACTTGGTTGGAGAATTTTATCATTTCATTTTGACTTATGGAACTAAAATGCTGATGTTCTACCTCCAAAAAGTAAGTTTTGTTGTCGGCCTGTTGTGGGTTTGCTCTCCACAAAGCAAAATTGATTCATATACAGACAGTTGTGCCCATACAAACACAGACAAGAACAGAGCAGGTTTGAAATATGGTGACAATGAGTATTCCTCAACAAAGGTTACACGCTGCCTTATTTTACCGCCATAGAGGTTTCATCATCATTGAGATAAAGGTGACTGTGACAGACCACCTGACCACCCTTCACCCATTTTACACTATGCTTTTCCACGCTTAAAACCTCAAAATAAATTCTCACACATGGCTGACTCTTGAGCGCTGTCGGCTGCTTCCACTGTACTATCAATTAATTCACGTCCAGATCACAATCAGAGCAGATTCAATTACTGCCAAGGCCACAGCATAATATATAACCGCGACAGGGCTCTATATTCAAACCAATATTTATCTGTAATGATGCGCCGCGCTCTCTGTCAAACGCCCCATAGACAAGTGGAGCGCCGTCGAGTGGAAACAGTTCCTTAAAGCTGCGCTGATTTATTAACGTCCACATTTTACAAGTCATTGCGTATATATAACATTGTCGACCGTGTTGTTAATGCAAGCTATTGTTTCAAATGTACAGCTGATGGAGATGATGCGATTATTTTGTCTGGAATGGTCATATTATTCTGAATTTATTTAATAACAGGTGCTTTATTGCTCCAAAATACCCTGAAATACACTTACTGTAAGCGGGCTCGCCTCGCCACAGTAACGACCTGACACCTGGTTGTGTCGCCAGCTTGTCTCCATGGAGATAGATAAATGTAGGCCTAATGCTGCACTGTGGGACATTCCAGGCAAAGCGGTAGACAAGCTAGTGACAGACCTTCCACCAGAAAAGTTACACGGTGCACCTTTAAAAAGCACATTGTTTTGCTGTATGGTTCAAACTTGTTCTTTTTTGGTCCCGGTTTGAGCCGAGTTCAATTAGATTGATTTAGCCCTTATTTAGTCTTAGTTACAGGTTTAGTCCTAGATTAGTCGATATTTTTATGTTGTGTTTGTGCAAGTCTGAACGCACCCCTAGAGGCAAATAATACTCTAGGGGCTGAGCTTGACGGACATTTAAAAATCAGCGCAAAATGATTTATTCCTGCTTTTAGAAGCCAGGATTTTTTTTTAGTAATGTTATATACTAATGTAAAATATTTGGAAGTATATTTTTGACTTGCGGTTTGGAATACTTCTGCTGAAAAGGTCACCCAGAGCTCAGGTCACACTGTCTGTATTCAAATGTTTATATAAACTCCAGCACATTGGTGATGCTTGAGAGCCCAGTCTAGATTTGAGCATATTTTTCATGATTGACTGCAGTGGAGGAAAGGGGGAAAGATAAATAGATGTGAATTAGAGAGAGGGTGGGTGACTGCCTCAGAGACTCGGAGATGCAGAATTCAGACGTATGGCGACAGATGGCAAACCATGCAGAAATCAAAAAATAGTTTTCATTTTCCTTTGATTCTGCCGAGGTTATATTAGATGCAAATGGAAGCCCTACTACAGAATGGATGGTCTCACAAACAAAGGCAAACATGTCTTGAAGTTTGAATTCAGCTCCAGTTTTAGTGAAAATGAGAAGTGCAGATTGCCTCACCTGTTTGTGTTGAGCGCATTCGTTTCCTCGCGAGTGAAACTTCAGAGAGGCACACTACAAACACTCGTCTGTCAGGCTGAGGGAAGGTTTGGAAAAGAGCCATCATTGTCATCAGCTTTGTTTACACTTGACCAACATTACCAAAGTCAAGGCGGAGGAAAAAAAACCTGACGCACACAAAGTCATGCAATCTCAAAAAGTTAAAAGAAAAGAAAAGTGGGGATTCAAAAATCTTGAAATAGAAGTATTAATCTACATTAAACATAAACCAACGTTTACACTTGACCATATGTCATATTCATGTGCAGATAACTGATGAAAATAGTGTTTATTTTGCCATTGTTATTGTTATTAGTATTATCTTGTCTTACGCTAAGCTGTTTTTTATTTTATTTCATATTATATTTTATTTTTATTTTATTTTTATCTTTATTTATTTTTCCCCTCCATTCCTTATTGGGAAATGATAGGTTTTGTCTATAGGAGTTTTTGTTCATAAGAGTTCTTCTATTAAGAGTGTTTTTTAAACTTCCTACAAGTGTTCTGTCCTTTCCTCTGTATCTACCTGCGTTGCAACAATGAAATTTCCCCATGTGCGGACAATAAAGGATTATCTTATCTTATCTTAAACAACCATCAAAACTACGATGTCTTCCTTCCACAATTAGAAAACCACAATTTAACATTTAACAAGAGGAAAAAATAAATAAATTACACGACAGACATTTCAGTCGCCACTCACAACATTTATTTTATAGCGCATTCATTGTCGGAGGAAAGGTGCATTAAAGTAAAGCCCCGTTCACACATAATTCCCAGTAAATTGCCATGCACAGATTGTCAGACCACTCAGCAGAGATAAGACCCCTGTGCACACATGCTTCAGTCCCACTTCACCTGCTATTTGTCTCTCTGTATCAAAAATGCAGGGAAATCACTTCTGGCTTTTTTCACGCACGTTCCTGCTCTGACAAAATGCAATGGAGATTCCCAGGTAAAAGTGCACGAGTGAATGGTGCTTAACGGACTTCAAATGGGATTGTATTTGTTGTATGATGACTGTTCTCTGACCCATCATTTCAATCTTCATAGTCCTATAGCGCTTCATAGTCCTATAGCGCTTCATAGTCCTATAGCGCTTCATAGTCCTATAGCGCTTCATAGTCCTATAGCGCTTCATAGTCCTATAGTGCTTCATAGTCCTTTAGCGCCTCATAGTCCTATAGCGCTTCATAGTCCTATAGCGCTTCACAGTCCTATAGCGCTTCATAGTCCTATAGCGCTTCATAGTCCTATAGTGCTTCATAGTCCTTTAGCGCCTCATAGTCCTATAGCGCTTCATAGTCCTATAGCGCTTCACAGTCCTATAGCGCCTCATAGTCCTATAGCGCCTCATAGTCCTATAGCGCTTCATAGTCCTATAGCGCTTCATAGTCCTATAGCGCTTCATAGTCCTATAGCGCTTCATAGTCCTATAGCGCTTCATAGTCCTATGGTGCTTCATAGTCCTTTAGCGCCTCATAGTCCTATAGTGCTTCATAGTCCTTTAGCGCCTCATAGTCCTATAGCGCTTCATAGTCCTATAGCGCTTCACAGTCCTATAGCGCTTCATAGTCCTATAGCGCTTCATAGTCCTATAGCGCTTCATAGTCCTATAGCGCTTCATAGTCCTATAGCGCTTCATAGTCCTATAGCGCTTCATAGTCCTTTAGCGCCTCATAGTCCTATAGCGCTTCATAGTCCTATAGCGCTTCACAGTCCTATAGCGCTTCACAGTCCTATAGCGCTTCATAGTCCTATAGCGCTTCATAGTCCTATAGCGCTTCATAGTCCTATAGTGCTTCATAGTCCTTTAGCGCCTCATAGTCCTATAGCGCCTCATAGTCCTATAGCGCTTCATAGTCCTATAGCGCTTCATAGTCCTATAGCGCTTCATAGTCCTATAGCGCTTCATAGTCCTATAGCGCTTCATAGTCCTATGGTGCTTCATAGTCCTTTAGCGCCTCATAGTCCTATAGCGCTTCATAGTCCTATAGCGCTTCATAGTCCTATAGCGCTTCATAGTCCTATAGCGCTTCACAGTCCTATAGCGCTTCATAGTCCTATAGCGCTTCATAGTCCTATAGTGCTTCATAGTCCTTTAGCGCCTCATAGTCCTATAGCGCTTCATAGTCCTATAGCGCTTCACAGTCCTATAGCGCTTCATAGTCCTATAGCGCTTCATAGTCCTATAGCGCTTCATAGTCCTATAGCGCTTCATAGTCCTATAGCGCTTCATAGTCCTATAGTGCTTCATAGTCCTTTAGCGCCTCATAGTCCTATAGCGCTTCATAGTCCTATAGCGCTTCACAGTCCTATAGCGCTTCATAGTCCTATAGCGCTTCATAGTCCTATAGCGCTTCATAGTCCTATAGCGCTTCATAGTCCTATAGTGCTTCATAGTCCTTTAGCGCCTCATAGTCCTATAGCGCCTCATAGTCCTATAGCGCTTCATAGTCCTATAGCGCTTCATAGTCCTATAGCGCTTCATAGTCCTATAGCGCTTCATAGTCCTATAGCGCTTCATAGTCCTATGGTGCTTCATAGTCCTTTAGCGCCTCATAGTCCTATAGCGCTTCATAGTCCTATAGCGCTTCATAGTCCTATAGCGCTTCATAGTCCTATAGCGCTTCATAGTCCTATAGTGCTTCATAGTCCTTTAGCGCCTCATAGTCCTATAGCGCTTCATAGTCCTATAGCGCTTCACAGTCCTATAGCGCTTCACAGTCCTATAGCGCTTCATAGTCCTATAGCGCTTCATAGTCCTTTAGCGCCTCATAGTCCTATAGCGCTTCACAGTCCTATAGTGCTTCATAGTCCTTTAGCGCCTCATAGTCCTATAGCGCTTCATAGTCCTTTAGCGCCTCATAGTCCTATAGCGCCTCATAGTCCTATAGCGCTTCATAGTCCTATAGCGCTTCATAGTCCTATAGCGCTTCATAGTCCTATAGCGCTTCATAGTCCTATAGCGCTTCATAGTCCTATAGCGCTTCATAGTCCTATAGTGCTTCATAGTCCTTTAGCGCCTCATAGTCCTATAGCGCTTCATAGTCCTATAGCGCTTCACAGTCCTATAGCGCTTCACAGTCCTATAGCGCTTCATAGTCCTATAGCGCTTCATAGTCCTTTAGCGCCTCATAGTCCTATAGCGCTTCACAGTCCTATAGTGCTTCATAGTCCTTTAGCGCCTCATAGTCCTATAGCGCTTCACAGTCCTATAGCGCTTCACAGTCCTATAGTGCTTCATAGTCCTTTAGCGCTTCACAGTCCTATAGCGCTTCACAGTCCTATAGCGCTTCACAGTCCTATAGCGCTTCATAGTCCTATAGCGCTTCATAGTCCTTTAGCGCCTCATAGTCCTATAGCGCTTCACAGTCCTATAGTGCTTCATAGTCCTTTAGCGCCTCATAGTCCTATAGCGCTTCATAGTCCTATAGCGCTTCACAGTCCTATAGTGCTTCACAGTCCTATAGTGCTTCATAGTCCTTTAGCGCCTCATAGTCCTATAGCGCTTCACAGTCCTATAGCGCTTCACAGTCCTATAGTGCTTCATAGTCCTTTAGCGCTTCATAGTCCTATAGCGCTTCACAGTCCTATAGCGCTTCACAGTCCTATAGCGCTTCATAGTCCTATAGCGCTTCATAGTCCTTTAGCGCCTCATAGTCCTATAGCGCTTCACAGTCCTATAGTGCTTCATAGTCCTTTAGCGCCTCATAGTCCTATAGCGCTTCACAGTCCTATAGCGCTTCATAGTCCTATAGCGCTTCTTAGTCCTTTAGCGCCTCATAGTCCTATAGCGCTTCACAGTCCTATAGCGCTTCATAGTCCTTTAGCGCCTCATAGTCCTATAGCGCTTCATAGTCCTATAGTGCTTCATAGTCCTTTAGCGCCTCATAGACCTTTAGCGCCTCATAGTCCTATAGCGCTTCACAGTCCTATAGTGCTTCATAGTCCTTTAGCGCCTCATAGTCCTATAGCGCTTCACAGTCCTATAGCGCTTCATAGTCCTATAGCGCTTCATAGTCCTTTAGCGCCTCATAGTCCTATAGCGCTTCACAGTCCTTTAGCGCCTCATAGTCCTATAGCGCTTCATAGTCCTATAGCGCTTCATAGTCCTATAGCGCTTCATAGTCCTATAGCGCTTCATAGTCCTATAGCGCTTCATAGTCCTTTAGCGCCTCATAGTCCTATAGCGCTTCACAGTCCTATAGTGCTTCATAGTCCTTTAGCGCCTCATAGTCCTATAGCGCTTCACAGTCCTATAGCGCTTCATAGTCCTATAGCGCTTCATAGTCCTTTAGCGCCTCATAGTCCTATAGCGCTTCATAGTCCTATAGTGCTTCATAGTCCTATAGCGCCTCATAGTCCTTTAGCGCCTCATAGTCCTATAGCGCTTCATAGTCCTATAGCGCCTCATAGTCCTTTAGCGCCTCATAGTCCTATAGCGCTTCATAGTCCTATAGTGCTTCATAGTCCTATAGCGCCTCATAGTCCTTTAGCGCCTCATAGTCCTATAGCGCTTCACAGTCCTATAGTGCTTCATAGTCCTTTAGCGCCTCATAGTCCTTTAGCGCCTCATAGTCCTATAGCGCTTCACAGTCCTATAGTGCTTCATAGTCCTTTAGCGCCTCATAGTCCTATAGCGCTTCATAGTCCTATAGTGCTTCACAGTCCTATAGCGCTTCACAGTCCTATAGTGCTTCATAGTCCTTTAGCGCCTCATAGTCCTATAGCGCTTCATAGTCCTATAGTGCTTCATAGTCCTTTAGCGCCTCATAGTCCTTTAGCGCCTCATAGTCCTTTAGCGCCTCATAGTCCTATAGCGCTTCACAGTCCTATAGTGCTTCATAGTCCTTTAGCGCCTCATAGTCCTATAGCACTTCATAGTCCTATAGTGCTTCACAGTCCTATAGTGCTGTGACTACATAAACACAACATAGACCATGTCTCCGTTGCCAGGGCGGTGGTAGAACATGCTTGTTTCCTGTATAGTACAAATTAATTCTCATTGTGTGGCTCTTGTAAAGTCCCAGATGAGGACTGGCTGACCCGGGCTTGAACTCATCAGATGAAATGAAGTTGTTCACTCAGCTGTAGAAGACAAACCTGCGTCGCTCAGGATTAATCAACCCCATCACATTGTGCGGGAACAGAGAGCCCAGCCAGAAGTGTCTCCCGTTTATTTACACTTTGACCCCAGAAAAGGTTGGATTAAAAGAGTTGGGATCTCCGAGAATCATAATCTTGCCGTCAGATTTGAAATGGAGGATTTTCTTACGACAAAAGGACACGTATTTTGAGTGATTACTTCATGTTTTGCATTCAAGGTGCCATTTTCCCCTACATACACGCCCACCGCTCTGTGTTTGCTACTCTTTTTGATGGAAAAGGCAATGAAAAGTGTTCTCTAATCTAACGCTACCGGGAACTTCTGGCAGGTTTAACCCGGCAGCATCCATGAGCAGGGATCTGTTCCACCGTTTTGAAATGGAAGCCAATAGATACAGTTGGTATCCCAGTGAACGCAAACTACGAACCTCTGTGTGTGTGTGTGTGTGTGTGTGTGTGTGGGGGGGGGGCATTCCATCAAATATTTTGCTAATTATAAATTGTGGGAGCTCGATTCGATTTCAATGGAGAAAAGCAGCTCTATCAGCCTCTGTTCAACAAGACCAAACACCGACATTAGTATAAAGTATATATATTATAAATGCTGTATATTCTGCTAAAAACAGACGTGAAGACATGGAGAAGAATAAAGTGGTCCAATTGTGTATCTAAGAAAGCTAACGCTAGCTGGAGGCTAAATGCTACATCGATGCCACTGCGTTGTATTTGTACATCTACTTGCATTGATTATGCTTCAAATCTACACAACTTAGGAAAACTTTTTTTCTCCTTCTTGTATTTATATTTCTTTTATATCCACTTTGAAATTTAAACTGAACCAATTGCAAAATAATAATCTATGTGTTACTTTTACTTTTTAAGTTACGTGTTAATTTCACTGAGCGACTGTAGACAAAGCAGCAACAGAGTCTCCAAAAGAAACAACCACATCAAAAGAACGCATTCAAGTAAAATAATCTACATATTTATTGTACTTCTTGTGTTCGTGTTCTCATCTTTCGCCACTCCTTCTGGACATTTTCCTTCAAAATTTGTATCGTGCATTTATGGCATAGGGCTTGTTATGAGTTCCGTGTGATTCGGTTGCCGTGCCATATGCAGTACAGCTGTCCAACATCGCACACTGTAACACTTCTCTCTCAGCTCCGTGTTCCAGATGTCCTTGAAAACACACTTCAGACGCAAAAGCAAAGACAAGTCGGGTTTTGGAAGAAGCTGTCATTTTGAGTGAATTTTGGAATGCCCTCTGTGACGATTTATCAGTCGACTGGATACAAGTCAACTTAAGGCTCCAGCGCAATGATTTTCAAAAGAGATATGCAGATGATAGAAGGATAGGTAAAAGTTTGGATTTAAAAAAGCTAAAAAAAAGTACAACATTTCGATAATTTAATATTTTTCGAACTGAATACAATATTTTCTTGTGCTTGAATGAGTTAGAAAACTAGAGGATCGACTTGTGCCAAGACTGTACAAATCTAAAACAAAAAAACGTGAAGATATTTATATGTGAAACTCATATTCGCACAGTACTGTACACAATATGTCGCAGAGAGAATATATATGAAGTACTGAAACATTTGCTTTTGTCTGAAACTTTTTTTAGGCAGAAGGGAATAGAATGTGATCCCATTATTTCCTGGCAGCGCAGAAGCCTGACCATACGATTCACTCACTGCCTTCTACGGCGCAGTGAAAGGAGCTCACCAAAGAGGCAGCGTGCTTTGAGTCATTGCATTTGCACGCATTAGAGTTTGCAAGACTAATGTTTTGGAAAACAAGAATAGGGAAGGGGAAGAATGCTGCAAATGTTGACGCGTGACTGGATTTTATATGAAAAGAATATGTAAGCTTCACAGTATAAATCCAGCTGGAAATGTTTAATCCTACAGTTACAGAACTGGTGTCTGTGTTCGCGATCGCTAATATAGTTTACAGATTACCTATTTCAATGGTAATCGCATGTTATTATGTATGCAAAGGCTGTGACGCTTCTTTGTATTGCATATTTATTAAAGTACATTGAACTATTAAACAGTAAAATTGAAATAAACAACCTTTAATTTGAACAAACAATCAGGTATTTCATAATATCCCACCTTACAATTAGACCTACTGAACCCATACTTAAGTAGTAGTATCTCTTATAGTATTACTAGTAATAGAGTCACTGATAATGGTTGCATGGAGTACAATCAGGGACTAAGGTACTTTTTACTACAACAACTGCAGGTACTTTTTACAACAATAACAACAACAACAACAACAACAACAACAACAACAACAACAACAACAATACATCTTTTCTTGAGCTGGGATTGGTTAAAACGTGACATGTTATGCTTTTTTCTGGTATTCAATTTTGAACAATACCATAAGCAGATCATCATTTTATATTTTGTTCATTTTAAATTGCAATATTAAACTAAAATGGCCTCTTTGTTGTGGTATTTCATCTTTTTTTTTCACACATTTTTTTGGACTTTCAAATAATCACAGCTAAGTGCAGAGCTGTGGACATAGTCAGTAGGTGAAAACATTTATGTATTTATTTCGAGCTGTACATCATAGCTATCAAAGCATATACCATATAAAACTGAAGGAAATACAATCCGTTCAGGTTAAGTCATAAAAAGTAGTTCAAACATATCAAATTATGAGTGGAAAGACGTACAACTTATTTTAACACATCCCAGTGTCAGAAAAGACATTTAGAGAGACAAGAAAATCTGCTTCCTCCGTCAACAATGCTCTTCAATACCTCAACAATAATTACCAGATGCCCTGCACACAAGGCTCACTTGGATACACATAGAAACACAGAGAAAAGCTCTCCACAACCACATACAGACAGAGAACAGCTTCTTCTGGTGTTTCCCATGACATATGACTGCTCTCTTTACACAAATAATGCAGGACAAAGCAGGATTATTCAAACATGCATGAATCAATTGAAATACAACTTTGAGAAAGTTCATGATGAGAGAAAACCATTATTGCATGGTGAAAAACTCTTTTAAATAGCCTTTTTATTGAAAGCATTCCTTCTCAAACAGCTCCAATCTCCTCTAGTGTTTATTGTAGACACTCTTGTTGAAGTACTTACACAGATTTATGATTCTCTCTCCCTCACTACGCGATTCATGTTAGCAGCAGTCACATGTATAATTAATTGGGAAAATAAATTGTCGAGACTTTAGAAAACACAATGCATTTTGTACTGGGCAACACTTTGCTTTTTAGCCTCCAAATAATTCATTGTTTTCCTGGTCCCCGAGGTCTTGGCCTGACCTTAAGCAACTTCTAATTGGCTGAGCTGCCACATGGCTCTGTGCGCCTGCCGCCCCTCTGGTGTTAGCTGCTACAGTCGCACAAATCTGCTGCAGCTTTGTCTGCAAATGTTGGGGAATAAACATGGGATAAAGAGGCTGTCTCGTCTCCCGTTGCAAGATTGTTGCTAAATTGTTATTTGTTGATATATAACTTTCATCTATTAATAACTCGTCTCAAAAGTTGTATGTTGTAAACTTGTTTTGTGTGTGATAGTGTAGCACAAACACTGTATTTAGGATTGTGGAAAAAACTGATACAGAGACACTAATTGATATGAAATAGATACTCGATACTCGTTTTGCAAGTATCGATGCAAAATATATATATATATATATATATATATATATATATATATATATTGAACCAAATATATATTGAACCAGTCTAATCCGGGATAGTTTTAGAAATGGTTTAGAAACCTTTAAGATCACATTAAAGGGGACATATTGTGCATCTTTAATGACCTTTTAACCAAACAACCTCCTCATCAGTTTTCTCTTTGTGCATGTTTAATCCTGTATTATTCTGCTTTTGAAAATCTGTTTTCACCTATCCCCTATCCCCACCCACCTCCGTGTACTTAGTTGTGATTTTTTTGATAAACTGACTCTTTTGATGTAACAGAATTACGTAATGGAAACTGGTCGTTACGATGAAACTTCACTATGAATAAGAAAGTGTCTAGACCTTTTTCTATAACTAACCATTTTAGATCAATATTGTGGTTTGCAATGAATCAAATGTAAAATTGTCATCTACTGTGGTTAGTACCTGGGAAAAAGTCTCTTTAACTATAGAATAATCTGTTTTTAATCATTTTGATATCTAAATCAAATTGAGTGACATTTTTGTATTGCATCAATTTAGTATTTTTGTCACAATATTATACAAATAAAACTTGAAAATACTCAATATTCAATACCAATGTTCAGATTGTTACCTCCTGCTGGATCATACACATCTTGGGAGATTCACAATGGTACAATGGACAGACAAGACGGAAATGTTTCAAAAAAGACAAATGGACAATGGCACATGTTCATAGACTAAAACCAAAACAATGTTAAACTCTTGCATTATAAATTATACATTGCACTACACATTTCTGCAATTTAGGTGATGAGTCTTGAGTGTTTTCACGGCCCTGAATCGACGCCAAATACTGATTTCTTTCCTGAATTACAGTCACAAACATTATGAAATCTAAACTTGATTTGGCTAATTGTATTAACTGTGCAATTCTCTCTCCACTAAAACCATCAGTCACGCCACCTTTACACTATTACACACACGAGTGCAAGAACAAGGCAGCTGCCGCAGTATAATGACATAAACAATACTATGTGATATGCTATTAGCGGTGAAGAGGGGAGTTTGGGAGACGGGGACCCACGACGCCTCTGAGGTCTTTGTAAATCCCCATTTGATAGCGCGGCTTACAGCAATTAATATGTTTAATTTAAGGATTTAGGCTCGGAAGATAGAGACTGGAATAAAAAGAAAAATAATTACAGGCACTGGTTGAAGTTTAGGCTGGATCTGACTGCATTTGAATGTTGTTAATTCCTCCGTCTATATTGTTCATTGTTACCCCCTCCCTATACACACTCCGTGGTCTCCTCCAGCCCAAGTCCCTCCTTGAAGTCTCTGAGGGGACTTAGAGGATGTGAGGGGAGCAGATCGTTGCATTGCGCTGATAAGCAAAAATGTTTCTGGAGCGTAAAAGAAGTCCGTGGTGTGTGAGACGGATAAAGTATAATCTTGCAGCCACACACTCAACTCCACTGCTAATATTTGCATTGGAAATCAGACAGAAGTTATGCTAAGCTTTCTGTAGCCATTATAGGTCGGCGTGCATGTGAAAGGTCCTCCCCTTATTTGAATATACAGGCTCTCATGCATTAGAAAAATACACATTTGGATGGCTTGCAGGATGGGCTGTTATGAGGACGCGTTTTTTGAATATCAGCTCTTAGTGAGGTGGAACCCACACTCCCCCCTCCTCCCATTTTGATTCATTTTCAGTGTGTATGAATCTATTTAAATAGGTTAAATGGTGACGGTTACTGCACTATCAACATTTTTGGGCTGGAAAGTAACATTTTATTCATTTATTTACGGTTTATTAACTTTATTTTGTTTTGTTTTTAAATCTAAGTATATTTTTACTGACTTGGGTACTTGTTCAGCCACTGAACACAGTACAAAACTGTATTCAGTGGTGGAAGAACAATTCAAATGTTTTACCTAAGGAAAAGTACATAAATATTACCCAAGAAAAAGAAAACTAGTACATACATAAATCTACTTAAGTAAAAGTTTTGAAGTAAAAAATGTGAATTCAGCAGATTTTGGTCAAAGGAAGTGAACTGAATTGACACCTTATTTTATCTAGTCATTTCTATTTAGATCAAAATCACGTTTTAACCCTAAAATCTCAACTTCAGTCCAGTTTAAAAACGTAATGAGTAGAAAGTACAGATTTAAAGAGGTACAAATACCGTCTCTGAAATGTAGTGAAGTAAAAGTATCAGATGTAAAATGTGTTTCAGTAAACTCAGTAAATTACAGTACTTTTACTTTTGTACTTTGTTTCTTTCCAAAACTGATTGTATTTCAACTCGCCTTGCCAACACCACAGTACTTTATCTTCCGTTTCATATATATATTTATTTCTTTTTCTAATTAATTCAGTTATTCATGTTTTCCCACAGACCAGCAGACCACCAATGGAAACGTGTTCATTTGATCAGCTCTGTGTTGTGCAGCGCTGATAAGATTAGCAATCAAAAGCATTACTGATTCAAAGCTCTGTAATTAATGTTGCCTTTATTAAAACGCACTGTTGTAAAGGGGCCGTTTCTAGAGGGGAAATCAGACTGCTGTCGTCACGCCGATCTGCCAACATCAACAGGCGCACAAAACAGGGTGAAAGAGCCACATCTTCAATATTAGTGGCTCTACAGTAAATGTGGTGTTAAAACGAGCTGTGATTTTGGATTTCTTTTGACACAGCACTTTCATCTAACTGCTCGTTGTAACTTGGACTAAATTACTGTGTTTAGAGCAACATCTACAACACAGACCTCACATGGAGCTTCCTCTGAGGCGCACGGCTCTTATTTTGTAATCATTGTTTGCAGCGCCATTGACTTAACGCACAATGACTGTAATTACATAGTCTGACATAGGTATATTTTTGAGCAGTTTGTCTATATTTAGCGCTCCGTCAGAATGGTTTTGATGTGTTTTAGCACATACAGAACTTGTTAGAAGTTGCTTTACAAGTACAGTAGTTTTTATGCGTTTTGAGATGGAATTGTGAGATACAGTTTCAGCGGAATGTGTTTAATGATGTATTCAAATTGTGGGACTGTTTCAATACCTCTATGATCTGAGCCAAACTGCACTCACAAGACCACAACTGCACTGGAGTCCATGCAAAACAACTATTTACACTGAAAAGTACCAGGAAACAGTGTATGTATTTGTAAAAAGAAAAGATTGAACTAAATTCTTTAATGATTTAATCTCAAATCTTCAGTGAACTCACCCCGTGCCTTCTTCTTTTTAATGTTGTCCCAGATAAATTCTTGAACTGAACAATTGGCCCACTAAAACAAATGCTGCTCGAATAAAAGATTGTTTCTAAACACTTCTCCAGTTCATTTCAAATTTAGATTCCTCCATTTGTCCTCCATAGTGTTTTTCCATGTTGAAAACTAGTATAGCATATTTTGGATCTATTTATTTCAAATTTGGACCTTAAAGTTCTCGTTTAGATCTGGTGGTACTCGGAATTCCAAATATTTGCTTGTGGTACTTTGAGTTGGAGATAGGTACACAAAAAGTTTACATATCGCCTTAAAATTTACAACATAGACCGATTTAACTGTTCAAAGGAAATACCAAAGTGCGCAGAGGACACCACACTACACATAATGTGAAAACACTTCTCTCTTATGGGTCAAATGCAAAACAAAGTTGTAGATGTCAAAAAGTTATATCTATTGATAGTAGATTTTCCTTACTATTATATTTTTAATGGAAAAAATTTATGCAATTTTTGGCCGGTAAATAAATAAATAGTCGGTAAAATACGGTACATATTTTGAATAGTCTGTGTGCCTGTTTAAAAGCATTTACACTGAGATCATATCCAAACCGTGCAGAGAGAGCCTCATACAAACATCTGAGCCACTTTGCATTTAAAAAACGATTAAAAGAATCTGTGTAACGCAATGTCATTTCAAATCACACAGTGTAGAAAGTCTGAAAAAATGCTGTGAAATTGTGCAGATAATCTGCTAAATCGCTCAACATGAAAAGATAATTGCTTCAGAAATGAGCAGTACCTGAGGTCCATTTGTTTGGTCATGGCTAGTTTCGTATATAGCAGCGATCGGATATTAGCGCTAATTAGAGCCAGGTCAGAGTTCCTGAAGGTCAAACATTAATGTGTAGCATAATTGAAATGGTAATTATAAACAGATTAGAAAGCTATGGCATTTTATGGAGGTTAGGGAGAGAGATAGACGCTGCTTGGTGTAGTGTAATATTAACCAAAAGTAGCAGGAATACCCTTGATGCTGCACATTGGGGGCAGGTATTCCTGTAATAGCAACATGGGTTATTATTAAACGGTCACCTTGGTCAAAAGCCACAGACATATCCTCCATGTTCACTCGGTCTCTTTCACTTGTCCTTTCCACTGCTCATCCCCACTTCCTAAAGAGGTCTAACTGAAAACCGTTTGTTCATTCAATCACATGACTGCACAGGAAACCACAATCTCTGAGTATTTGTCCAAACACACTTTGAGACAACGCAAGACTGACGCAAGCAGGCAGACTCGGAGACTATTGTGGGGCTTTTTCACAAGTCGAAAAAACATACATACAACCACTTCCATCATATTTTCAAAGAGTCAATTTGTTCAAGTTTATTTTAGAGCAGTTTACGACAACACAGACCAAAGATGTGTAGGTCAAGTGCATATATATGTTTAATGTACAGGTCACCAAATACTTAAATACCTCAAATACCTCAAAATCATAAATAGTATGGAAATCATCTGTTTAGATAGAGTATATGGAAGAGGGTGTAAGAGCTAATGAGAGCGGGTTAACATGAAGCAGAAAACATAACAAAACATGGTGATCTCCATCAAATTTATATACAAAACAGAGGAGTCAGGCCAAATAAAATAAATAGTGTGTTTCCAGTAACGTTGAAAAAAAAATGCAGGTAGGTAGGTCAGATTTTTTTATTATTATTATTTTAATATTTTAAAATCCTCGCACAGGTTTTGCAGACAGTTCACTTTTCTCAGAACTGAGCGCTTCGCATTGAAATGGCCTTATTGGTGTGAATAATAGAATAAAATAGTTCTCTACATCTAAACTAGTCCAACCACAGGAAAAGAGCCATTGCAGACAACAACAGAGCGGGCAAAGCTTAAAATGTTTAAGGACGGGTAGGGTTTTTTTAATTTTGAAATTCAGGTCAACTGGGTGACCGGAAAAACACCCAAAAAATTGGGGCCTTAGTCGGAGCAGAAGATTATAAGAAATGGGGCGTTTCCACCAGCCACACTGTACTCTACTCTATTCAGCCCTCCATTGAAGACATGGTCTGCTATATACGGTTATAATCATTATTTTACATTATGGACATTTTAAATTTTGATATAAAAATCTAAAGAAATAAGCCTGCTGACTTCCAGGTGAACAAGTCACAATAACTGATGGTCCCAACTGCTGACTCCTTTATGTATCACCCATTACAGCCCATTACAGATTACAGATGACAAAAATTGGACCACAAAGTAAGTGAAAAGCAGAGGCTAAGTATTGGGGGCTGGTGCAAACCGTCATGTTCTGGGCAATGGGGTCTTGACGCTGTAAACAACATGGTCAAAAGAACTAAGCAGATTTTGCCTCATGTGTCTCCTTTAAGGTGTATGGAATTTAAAAACACAGAGGAGCCATGTGGTGTATATGACTGGCACTTGGAGCTGGTATAGATTAAATATGTGGGATTACTCAGATGAAGCACTAATGAAACACAACACCTCCACAGACCTGTTTCTGATAATAGTTGCATTATACGGCTTTGGAAAAGAGTCAGTTTAGTTCGAAAAGGCCCATTTTGGCTGCAGTCTGAACAGGTGAAGTACTGGACATACTTTTCTCTGCTTGTAGCCAGAAGGTCCGAGCTGTGCCACGTTCCTCCTCCTCCTCCTCCTCCTCCTCCTCCTCCTCGCTGAAATTGTCATCAGAAACATGAAAGCGTCACAACATCAAACGGGACCTTTAATTGTCCCTGTGTATGTGGGACATGTGTGGACCAGACAGACAGCAGCGCTCCGTATCGTGAACACATCTCAACACATGTCCACAGGCTGCAGGGGATTTTATTATTTGCGTGCACGTCTTATCTTTACGGTTTTGTGCATGTAAAATGTGGATATGTGATCAATTCTAGGAAAGAAAAAAAAAACTATCTACATTAACCCGAGGCAATGAACCACTTTCTTAACCCATGGCCTGGTAAATCTGGTCAACAGCATGTCCATCACAGTCAAACTAGTGATTACTACTATACTACTGCTGCTACTACTACTACTACTACTGCTACTAACACGTATGGTATTATCACGAAGCAAACTGCAGTTGTGGTGTTCTGATTCTCGTGTTTGTAACTTCTGCTGTGAAGAGGTCAAACCATAAAAACAAGCCACGTCCCGTTTACAGTTTACAATCAGTTTCTAAAGAATTTTTAAAAGAACAATGAACAACCGGTTGATAATATTTTGTATATTTTGTTTCATTTTTGTTGAGGAATGTCCACTTATTGTGCTGTGGTTTCTGCCTACACCTGGTCAGGGACTCATTTTGTCTGTGCCTGTTTTAATAAGATTTTCTGTGTAATTGACAAACAATAAATAATGATTTATCTTGATTTTTCGCTTTTATTTGGTATTTTAAAAAACAAAGTGAAAATGGCTTTTAGTGATTTCATGACCATTAAGGATACAGACTTTTAATCTGCGTTACTTAATACAAACTAACAATTATTTTGGTAAACGTTTAGTCTAGCAATTATTCTTTCCATCAATTAATTGCCGTGGTTGTTCAGAACGCGACAGGCCAGTGAATATGAGAATTTTACTACATTTAACCAGATAAAGCTGAACTTAAGGACATCCTGGAGAATATTTTCAGATGAAATTGTGTTTCATTAAAAAACACACATCATTTGTTGATTTCTGCTCTGTCCGAGATATAACACCTCTTCTCTCAGCTCATGGCATGTTGTAGAGTCAGTGTATTGACCAGTTAACAATTATTCCATTACTTAATTAGTTGATATATATATATATCTCTATTATCGATTGTTGCAGCCCTACAAAAAAGTTAGCAAATTTCTAACTCTCTATTCTAAACCACACGTTTTTCTGCATACTATTGTTGTGTCCTGAGGCAAGACACTTTGCCTTGTGTATGAATGTGGTGTGTGTGTGACTGAAGGTGTTTGGAGAAGCTGAATGAATGAGGAATACAATATCATTGAGTGGCCAAAAAAAAGCGCTACATATTGCATCAATATCGCAAATATGACCAAAAACAAAGCTCTAACCATTTGCCTGTAAATACACGGAAAGACCAAGGTTCACAGTTGACATTTTGATTGATCATAGTGACTTTGTGTGTCGTAATGAAATGTTTCCTTCTCAGATAACAACATCCCTTCTCCACAAACCGTTCCGCGAGTCTACTCTCTGGCATTTCGGTTGGGGCCCACGTCGTCAGGCTGCCCGTGCTTTTGTCTGCCCATCAGTGTCTGTCCACAACACAGACAGACAAGCCCGCGCATCTCTGATCAGCCCCCTCCTCACCCCCACGCAGCCCGCCAACAACGCCACCGTAGTTCTGCCCGGGCGAGATTAAACAACAAAGTGTCTCCATTAATCCATTTGAAGTGATGTGGCATTAGGGCTTTGGAAGGAGATGGGTTAACAAACAGTGCCGTGGCGCAGCTGTGTGGGATGCTGATAGAGCGAGGGGGGGAGTGAAATTAATTGACCTCCGTCGCAGCAATTAAAAACAAAGAGCGGAAAAAACAAAACAAAACATGGGCTGGTGCCTGTGAAACAACATGCTAGCGCCGGGATGAAGCGATGCCAAGGGGAACGAGGATCAGCTTGAAGTGTGGCTGGCCGGCCTAAAGGGGTTGGATTGTTTCAAATGTGGACAATGTCTATGATAAATATTGGCTGATATAGACTCAATGATCGCATCGTGATTCTGTGAAAAGTCTACTAGGATATACTGTAGCGGGACAATCTGACAACTTTGAGATGCAGAAAAGGAGGCCACACGAATGCTAAATGTGGCTAATCCAATCCAACAACAAGCGATAGCATTATTCGATATTTTAACTGTTGATTAAGATTGAGTTTTGATGGGTCCTTTTCTCTGGACACTTCATCATCCACCATCTATGACTGCTGTTTTATACAAAGCCTTTTTGGCTCATTTTCTCCTATTTTAGTTTAAAGCTGCACAGCTGTTACTTGTCAAGTTTCTTCATAACAATCCAGTACATTGTATTTGTATACTTTGACATTTTGGATCCTTCCTGCATTCATCCTCTGAAGAGTCATGTGACGTTACAGTAACCTGCCTCGCTGACAGATTTGCAGAAGCTTTGGCACAGGTTTTGGTCCTGATTTGTTATGAAGAATATCTCATACGACAAATGGAAGTTTTAGAGTTGCAGAGCAGTTCAATGCCCTTATTATGCACATGTTTGGTTTGGATACATTTGGTGTTTGATCATGAACTCTAGATTAACTGATCCACACTATCATGTTGGTATTTTGTCAGTAAGAAAAGCTAATAACTATCCTATACAATACGAATCCAAAATGTCACTGTTGCCCATCAATGAACCAGAGAACTGACTGAACTCTCATGTTTCAGTCAGTTCCACGGACACAAAAACAGCTTATTTGCAACGTTCCACTGTCTCTACTGATAAACACTGCACTTCCACTTGACAAAATGCCTCGACACCACCTTGCTTATATCCGCAGATCTCCACAACCTTTCATAAATCCTGCAGAAAACTTCCCTTTGGCTGTCTGCGCAGACCTTTACACTCCTAGCATTTTCCGCCAGCCGCGCATTTAAATGGCACTACAGCGGGCCTGCCACATCTCCGGCTTGTTGTTTCTTGTGTAAATGATGTTGTGTGTTCAAGCGTTCGTTTATTCTTAATCCCGACTTTATCCCGGGCGATACTAACCCAGTGATTTCTGTGGCAGCGGCGGAGGCGGAGGCACGCCACTGGCACCGAGCGGGCTTTGATCCAGTGTCTGCAGCTCACACCTGAGTGATGATGGCTCAGCTTGTAGCCTCATCCCTCCGCACTGTACAGGCTGTCATTACGCCCCTCCTGTCAGGGCGACTGTTCAAGGACTGTGGAGACACCGGTGTTTAGTGTTACTTATGGGCATTTAGAGGTGATCATTTCAGGAGATGATGTTTTGTCTTCCCAACTACATTGGTAGAAAAGGAAATGTGCGGAGTGTGGGTTGAACAATTATTCACGCTTTCTGAGAATGTGACCGAATAACGGGGAAATCTTTCATTTTCTATCATCCTCATTGTCTAACGTGATACAATCTAACTTCTGATTGACATAATAGAGTTAATGTGACAAAACATTAAAAAAGTAGGAAAAAAATGATACAACTGCATTTTTTCTACAATGGAACACTCCAGGACGAATGAGCGATTACACGGAATTTTGGGCAAAAAACCTTGGATCTAGTTTGAGAACTTGAAACCATTAACAAAGGTTCTCAATGCCAAAAATGAGGTGCATGGTGCAAAAATAATAGCAACAATATTCTGATGATATGTAAAAAGAACTGAGGTTGAAGTAACAAACAAACAAAAATCAAAATACCTGATTCCACACGTTTGAGGCTGTGGCTCTGGGGGTCAGATCAATATTTACCAAGAGCTGAGTGTGAAGAAGTGCCACTCATGTTTCTAAATGTTCTTAGTTTGCTGACATTTTCTTTAAAAAACTCAAAATATGTTTTTATGGACTTTTGTTTTTGTGTTGTTTTTGCAGAAATTGAATGGGATATCCAAGTTATATTGTCACAATAATCTGCAAGACGCACATGGTTTTATTGTGCTGTCTTAATCTGTTTATTAGAAAATAAACTAGGCCATTTATGTACAAAGGATTAGACGTTGTTAGAGACAAGAATCTTAATGTATGGATTTACTGGATGTCCATTAATGTGAACACACAAATATGTTTTTGTTCTTTACACAGATTTGGGTCATTGATTAAATTTAGTCAAGTAGTTGTATTATGAGTCTTTTTAATAGTAGTAGTAATAGTAATAATAGTAGTAATAGTAGTAGTTTCAGTTGTAGTACTGGTAGTTGCAGTCATAGTAGTATCAACAGCAAGTCACCTCGTAATGACTCACTTACAAAGTAAACAACCAAACAAATAATTGTTCACATAAACAGGACTTTGATTAATGCTTTTGCTATTGCAGCAAAGTAAATGAATAAAATCAAAGGAACATCTGGATGTGATTCCTGTTCCTTAAGGCAGTCTCATAGTCGGCCCCACAGTCGACTAAATAAAATGTGAGATATGTACTGAGCACTTCTGTTTCCTCCCATTTCAGATTATGTAATTTCGATATCAGCAGAGAAATATGGAAAATCTCAGCTCTCCACTCATAAACATTCTTCATGTCTTATGGATTCTTCTAGCTCCTAATCCATCTCTGTTGGAGCATCAAGTTATTGTGTTACAGACATGTGTCTAGTTCAGCCAGAGAAAATTAGATTCAGGAAAGACTTCTGCTGGGAATTAAATCTTTACCAGAAACCAGAGATTTGTTCACTGGTTAGAGAGTGTCAGGCCGTCATTTAGTGTGGTTTGGAGCAGAAGTCACCACATTTCTGTTGCTCTTGGACCGTCTTCTTCATGTGCTGGACAAGGCAGGGCGTTTTTAATTAGTGTACATTACAATACAATAATAGTGTGAAACAGACCCATTGGGCGTTCATAAATACATTTAAAAGTGGAAAATGTGTATCATATTTGAAACAGGTTTTGGAAAAAAATGCTCAGTTCTAGTGTCACAAACATTATTTTAACAACTGCATTTAAAACCTATGCTTGATAAAACAAGAGGCCTGGCTTTCATCTTAACAGGTACTTCTGTTACTGAATGGTAAATGGTGTGTGCAAACATGTATTATTACAGCCCATAATAACAGACAGGCCTAATGGGTCCCTGGTGAGCCAGAGCGCTGGGTGGGGATATGGAATGGGTAACAAACAACAGTAAAGGGGGAAAATGAAGAGGGGTTAATTTGGTTTGGCTCAGGTGAGGTAATTATTCCGTTCCCTCACTTGACTGCACACCCATAATGATTATTAACAAGCTTAAAGTACTGGAGGAGCACTGGGAGCTGTGGCTAACAACACGTGGCCCATGAAAGAGGGAGGGGAGGGAGCGGGGGAGGCTGCTGCAAAATCATTATGATAATGAGGCTGGCCTTAATCACACAGTGGCCATGATAATCTGCTGGGAGGGACCGGGTTAGACGGGTCACCGGTTTGTTACTGCTCCTTCTCAGATTGGGCTGTTTTCCCTCCTAACACTGCTGCTGTTCTCTTTACCTTATTCTGCACATTTCTCACTTATTCTGTGCTCAAACTTCATTTATTCTCCTGGGCGCTGGAGGTTTGTGTCGAGGTCACAGGAGGTCCCGCTGTGGCTCCACACTGTGCATGTGTATCAATGTGGATGATGCAGTTTTATCGTTCACTTACACAATATAATTGGTTTGCGGGTCTCTGTATGCGATGCAGGCATGTTAGTGCAACCAGCCTATGTAATCAAAATGCATGCTTTCCATACGCTTGTGAATGCTATTGATCTCTGATTAAGAAATGCAAGATGTGCATAACTAACACTGGGTGGTACATTTTTACAAACATATGTGAAAAGTGGGGAACAACATTAGAGAGTCCAAGGCAACATGGTGTCAAAATAATGCATCCCATTATAGCTTATGCCATATTGATATAAAAAAAAAAAAAATATATTATGTGAAGCAGGTAGAGTTACAGTAGAGGCAGACTAAAAGATTATATTTAATACATTTTATTTTTTATGCCGTTGATTTTAGAGTTGGATAGTTGGGGAAATGTAAAAAAGACAACATAACAATCTTCGTAAGCACAAATAGCATAAGCCAAATAACACAGACAGAACCAGCAAATCTGAGTCCACCTACTCTGCCTCCATGTGCTTCCTCAGTCTCTACACTCACTGCTTTTGTCTGACTTGGACATCTGTTCTTGGCAAAGGCATGGTGAAGGCATACACCAGTGGTTGTGCACAGCTCCTGGGAGGGTCTGAGGAGATGTCGGCAGGAGTTTGGAGGGAGGGTGGAGAGGGAACGATGGGGAAGAGTGAATGAGTGACAAAAGCCACACACACAGCTTGGATATGGGCTGCAGTGGAGCTGTTAGCTTTAATTATGAGCCAACGGAACCACAGCAAGGGAGCAGCCAGTGCACTGTACAGGGAGAAAGGGTTACAGAGCGGGTGGTGACAGGATTACTGTGGTTTTCTGACTAAATGTTTCTGGTAAAAGGGTGGAGAGGAAGTAAACTTTTAGAACATGTGGTAGTAATGGGACACAGACATTATTTTAAGATCAGCAGAAGACCGTGATAATCTGACACACTCAAATTGTACTTGCAGGTCATTTGATGCTTTCATGTTATACAATCTACTATATTAAAACTTGATATTGTGGGAGCAATGTTGATCAATCATGGTTTGCCACTAAGTGAACTTAGTTGTGACTCCTTAGACAGACTGGACTGTTTGGTAGATGTGAAACCATCCAAACCCTGGTTTGGGCTCTGGACACGTGGAAACAGGAGGACTTGCAATACAGTGAGTCCAGGAGCCCTCTTGGTGCATTATGTACCCAAACAAAAGTACACACAAAAGCACACAAAATATCAAAAATCTCATATGAATCTCCAGAATAAGTGCAGTTCTTGTACAGAACTGAAAGGACAAACATATAAGTAATCCTATCGTAAGTACATAGAGGAAACAGAGGTAGAGATGTTGGAATGTGTGCTGCCCGGTGGTGGAGTGGTTATGGCACAGCACACATATGCCAGTCTTAAGGTGTGGCCGGCCGCAGTGTCGTGAGTTTGATTCCTGACGCTGACTGCATGTCTTCCCCTCTCTCTCATCCCCCATTTCACACTGCTTTCCTGTAAAATAAAGCCTACGGGCACAAAATCTTAAAAAAATAAATAAAATAATGTTTTACGAATCATTTCAATGCTTTGACCGTCAGAATGTAGTGAGACAGACAGGTCTGGAGAGAACATTTGCCCATATGCCCACACCTTAACCAGCTACAGATGGTAGTTTGCAGCGGCGTGAGAGAAGGACTGAAAGGTTGTGGAATTGTCCGGACATGTAATTGACAGGCTGATCAGCGCAGGGAGGCAGACACAGAAGTGGTATCTTGACAGGCTTCAGGTCCACATGATTAATTACCTGTAGGCAGCAGTGGGGCTGGCACTTCCTCTGCTGTGCTGTAGTGCAGCGACTGGGGCCCTGGGCTTAGGCCCGGGGTGAGCCTGTCACACCAGCCAACGTTTGATCTCACAGCTAAATGTCATTTCAGGGGGTTTCCTCTTTCTGACAAGACTATTTCATTTCATGTTTTCAGTAAACTTTTAGTAAAGTGCATTGAGGTCAGCAGCAAATATGTAATTTACACCTAGTCTGAACTTGAAGCAACAGAGACCGTTCAAGAAAAATGAAAAACAAAAGCAGATAAAGAAGACTTTGGTCATCAGTTTTGTGCTAAAATCTGAACAGTCAAAAATAAGGTTAACATGTTTGTCATAATTTTCTTCCTTTTATTCTCCTCAAACATTTTTGTCTTGTTACTCTACGTATATATATATATATATATATATATATATATATATATATATATTCAATTTATTTGCCCTATCTACCACTATCTTCTCTTCGCACCCTTTTTATCACCCTTAACACACACGCCGCCCACTGCACCTCGCACACCCATCTCCGCCGGCCCCGCTCCCCTCATGTACCCCCATAAACCCCCATATAGCTCCGTACAAGAATTTGGGCTTAGTAATTTATTATTTGCAAGAGAAACTGTTATCAGAGTGAGTTTGCTATCGTGGGCCACATCATTAATCACACAGGCCCCGCTCTTCATTTGTTCCCAGATAGGCCGTGGTTCACTGAGTTCCAGGCACTGATATAAATATGGAGGTGAGGAGCACTCCCCATTTCTGTTTATCATCAAGAGGAAAAAATAGACTCTTCCCATATGCACAAACTGATGAGAAAGCACATTTAAAAGTACTAATATAAAAGTTTGAGCTAGGAGAAACAGGTTTATTGAACTATACAAAGGTTAAGACCAGTAGTTGATGCTAGACAGACGACTCTGGAGGTCATTGTGTCTGACCCCAACATATGGGTTCGCTTAAGAGGATCTGAGACCAAAGAGTGGGACTAAAAAAAACAAATCTGGGAATTGAAATAGTTCTTGCAAGTTGTCATAATTACAAGATGCGAAAAATGCCCCAGGAGGTCTCAAGCAAGACTGATAATGTTTTTGATTAAAACAAGAAAAAAAGAAAAACAGAAAAGAAACATTGGTATCTGTAGTTTTAATAATATCTAACTGCATTTTTAGTTTTACTTTAAGGTTTTTTACCCCCCAAAAAACATAATTTTCAAAGATTCTTGAACAGCAGCATTGAATTGTATAAAAAGCTCTGGTTTCCCTCTACACTTGCCAGATCTATGTTTGTACACATCCAGTGACCCTTAAGGGATTATGGGAGACTGAGTGAAAGGTGGCCTTGAACTGTAATCCTATTTTAGTCCCCAACAAAGTATCCCAACCCAATTTAGCGCCCCAAACAGGCGGTGTGGGGCTGCTCCGCACAAATGGCTGGGCTCAAACAGACGTTTCTCTGGGATCTTTTGTCCTCCTCACTCCCTGTTTTATTTCTTCTTCTCTAATCTTACACCGTCTGTTTTCACACTTCTCCTTGCACGCTACGGTGTTTGCATAATGTGGACATATTGTGAGAGGATGGTTAACTTCGGTAACTTGGCAACAGTTAAGCATGCAAAGGATATTTTTGTACTTTCGGACCTGCTCTTCGGCAGTACCAAAAAAACAAAAACAAAAAAAAGTGTTAAGTTACGTATCAGAAAATGAAATGTTAGATCTCAAAGCCGAAGAGTTTGTGATCCACTGAATTAAGTGTCCGATATCTTGATTTCTCTCAGATTGTGACTGAAACAACAAATGACTATGTTCTATTGACGTAACAGATTAATAATAATTGAAAACACAGATTTGGTAAAGATTAAGTTGACCCCATTTTTAATCCCTTGTCATCTCTGGTTTGTAAAGGTTGTTGCTGCACTAAAATGTTTACCGTTGACCTATTTCAGGGTCAAATCCTGCCGAATTACTAGAACTACGTCCTTTGAGCAATATGGAACGGACCAAAACAAACAAACACCCCAAATGAACCAACAACTACAAAGGCCTGTGGGTAATCCTGACCTGAAGATAACACGAGAGCTAATTTGGATTATTGTGTATGTTTATGTAGGCAGAACTCCTCACCAGTGGAAGGAGATTAACCTGCTGGGAAAGACAACATGAAGTCAAACAGGATGCAGAGGAGGCCTTTCATGATCGCTAAAAAGGGAAGATCAGATCATTTGTTCATAAAAAAACCTAAAATGTTATATTCATAGAATTTTCATTAAACATATTAATAGTGAAGGTTTTACTGTGTAGTGTTGTCAGTACAAAAACATTGAAGGTAGCTAAAGTGATTATAGGAGCTCTATGTGAATTTTGTCACCTGCTTATGTCAATGGAAATGTCCATTATTCCTTTGACCAAAGTATGACGTAAAACTAATTTATGTAATTTGATGTTTTCACACGTCTCCACAGATCTGACCTATAATGTGGCCACCAGTGCCACCAGATTGTCTCCATGGAGACATACTGAGGAACCTAGCTATCCATTTCTGTCCTCTTTATCTTTAGGTCTGGTTGTGGAGGCGCACACCCCCCCTCCAGCTCCTCCTGGGGGGATCCCCAATCTTTCCCAGGCCAGACGAGACACATAGAACCTCCAGCTTGTCCTGGGCCTTCCCCAGGCCTCTTCCCGGTGGGACATGCCTGAAACATGTCCCCAGGGAGGCGTCCAGGAGGCTCCGGAACAGATGCCCAAGTCACCTAAGCTGGCTCCTCTCGATGTGGAGGAGCAGCGACTCTACTCCGAGCTCCTCCTTTCTTGCGGAGGAAACTCATTTCAACCTACTATACACGGAAGAACAATCTATTTTTTTTTTTTTTTTTCCTCCACCAGAGAAAATACATAGTGCACCTTTAAATGTATGCAAGACATCTCGTAAATCCTGTGGTACCAGTTTTTTTTTCATTTTCTCTGCGTTGTTATGGGTCTGCATTGTTGTCCATTTCCCTTTTCCACACTGTTACTTGAGCATTGGGACAGTGAAATTAGTATATATATATATATATATATATATATATATATATAGATCCAACTATTTTGTGATAGTTGAAACAAACTAACTAAACAAAATAAAAAACAAGGGTCGATTATGCAGTCATTAGGTAACGTGAAGAGTTGAAGTCTCTTTGCTTTGTCCAGTAGTAATAGCCTCTTTGTAGGAGCCTGCCACTTACTGCTAAAGGAGGCGGTAGATTGACTCTGGAGCCCAGCATCATGAGACATGTTTAACTTTGAACGACCATTCAAGTGACAGGGATTATTGTGCTAACGGAATAGAAATAAAACTTTAATTCCCTCAGCTAGGCCAATCTTTGCCTGGTTGTACCCTCGTTAAAAAGAGAAGGATGGATGGGGATGGTAGTGTAGTGCGCTCATTGTGATTCCCAGGGCATTCTGTGGCTGCGATTCAATGGTAAAGTGGGCTAAAAGAACTGTTGCTTTCGAGGTAATGAGAATTTAATTAGGTTTGACTTTTTTATCCCTTCAGTGTTGGAAGCCAATCAGATCTCCTCACTAAATGACTCTCTCGAGGAAGAAAAGTGCTTAGGAAAAAGCCGTTTTCTGTATAGGCTGATGTTGAAAGATTAGAGAGATGGGGCGAGACTGAACCAGAGGTGAGAGAGGTCTGAAGAAAGCATCGTTGTGCAAGGAAAGACTAGTATTACCAGAAAAGATGCAGGTGTAAGTTATTCGAAAATATAGATTGTTTAAGGTGAACTACGTAACTTTTATTGTGGGGGGTCTGCTACTTGCTCATCGCTGTGACAAAAATGAAAGAAGTCAATGTAATGAAAGGTGTAACATTTGTGGTGGAGGGTCTGCCACATGTGTCTATGTAAATATACCACATTGCCTTGTTCACCTGTCTGCGTTTAAACTCACCTATCCTGTATTTACTCAATTATAGGTGTTTTTGGGCTCAGAAATACCTTGAAAACAGGCATTCTCACTGTGAACAGGGCCACTTCTCAACATCAACATTTCAACATGTTATGATATTAACACATACATTTGTAAAATCAATATGGAATTTCGATTAGGATTGGATGTGGAAAGAAATAATGTATAGAATGGCAATTGCTGTTTGATTTGCGGTTTAAAGTTTTCATATTTGTGCAGCCTCAATTACGAAAGGTATTCTGCTTGGATCATTCAGTATTCAGTATATGAAAGATGATTTGCTGTGGTGAGTAAAAAAAGATTTATATTCAAAGCTATTTAAGCAAGGCAGATAAGGTTAAGTGGTGCGACTCCCTTCTGAAGTTATTTCTGTGTTCTCAAACGAGGTGAAGTGTTTTGCTCCCTGAACTTATCTTGAAAACTCTTTAGCCTTGACTACCCTCTGCTTAAAAAGTTGAAAGCACAAAAAAGGTTTTGAAGACAGAAGTTTAATTTTTCCTAATGAGGATGCAGAGATCCTAAACACTTTTGTTGTTTTGGTCAAGTTTTGTGAGGAACAAATCACGACCTTTTCACAGGAAGCCAATGTTGTACTGTCACTGCAAAGCAAACTGCCTGCGCTAAAGTGGAAGTAATGGGCCGGGTCACACAAGAAAGCATCATTACATAACATCATTACAGACATCTTTATATATTTATACACAGCACGTCTTTGAAACACATCTGTTGCTTGTTTTGATTCCGCAGCTCTGAAAGCACATCTAATGAAAAGGTTATCGCGGCCATTATAAAAGTCACAGATGCTTAAATGGAGAGATTTTATGGATTTAGTTTATAGTTATTTAATAGAAAGTGGAGAGTAACGTGCAGTTAACCATTTTCAGACAAGCCCGTGCTCAGAAATAAGTCTATTGGTCGTAATATTATTCTTTATGCATAATATGTATGTCTGTTCTAACTAAGCCTTGACAAAACTATGAATCTGGAATGAAGTGAAATTTAAATGCCCTTAAGAGAGATATTGCAATCAGACTTTGAGCATTTACAAGATTTTTTTCTCCATGGCGATGCTATTGTTTTACTTGAAATATTTGAACAATGCATTGATTTAGTTTGTATTATTCAATTACAGGTGTTTTTGTTGGCAAATACATAGGAAAATGTACATTCTTACTGTGAGCAGGCTTGCCTCTCCACTGATCTGACCTGTACCATGGCCTGATGACATCATTCCAGGCTGAACAATAACATCTCCTCTACCAGAAAAAGAGTGCACTTTTAAGGAAACTGTTGTAGATTATTGTACATACGGGAGAATCTTAAGTGTTAACTATGTCCGACCGGCATTCAAACTTAACTTAAGCAGTCGTGTTACACAAACAGCTTGAATTACTGGATTAATGTAGTGTGCACATGCGTGTCTCTGTGTGAGAACACTTACAGACCTCCTCTGTCCTCATTCAGAATTGATTGTCTGTGTTGCCGTAATCTGAAATTAATTTGCACTTGAACCCATCTTTCTTCTGGGCGCAATTTTAAAAAACACTCTTATAATTACCTGCCCCCACATGAAAACGGAGAGCTAAAGACATGATATGATGATCCAGAATATTTTAATTCCCCAGGTACTTAAGAGACCCCCCTCCTGGTCTCTCCCCTGCCCCTCCTTATGTCCTTACACTCACGACTTATCTTGCAAGGTAATAAAGCAAAATGTTCCCATGCGTGGGGCTTAAGCTAAAGGCATTCGCCTGAGGGGGAACAATAATAAGTGCTGTATTGCTACATATTTACTCGTGTTCGTTCTTAGCAGGTCATCCCCTGTTTATGAATGATGTTAATGTCAGACGAAGTTGTGTCAGAACAAGTGTGTTGTAAGAAAGTGCAAAAACATCTCCACGGAAATCTGGTCAAATCAGTCAATGTCAAGCCATTTATCTATTTCATTATTTTAAAGATCCGTAATCATGGACAATGAGGGGCAATAGTTTAGTAATCATAAACATTACCATTAATCGATGAAAGTTGCAAATGTAAGTTTTGTGAGGATGTAAAACTGTAACAAATTCAGCTTTTTGTTTTGTTTGATATTCAAAGTTTGGCAGCTTTATCAAACTAATTGTGACAAAAACAAATGGGGAAAATGCTAAAAAATGTAAAAGGGTTGATCAATTTATCTTCTTCCCACCTTCTAAGCCCCTCTCGGTTGCATATTGCGCTAGTTAACAAGATTTGTTTTACGTTAATCAATCCTGACGGGGAGTATTTGTAATATGAAACTATTACGGACTACCTGCTAACATCTGCTATTGATCTTACAGTGTGCCTCCCTCTTTGTTCCCAGCGTGAGGAGCTAATAACCTTATCAGGCATCTTTTGCTGAAGTTTGGGGCACCACTATTTGTTTGGGGGATTTTAATTGGTGGGAGCATTATCTTGCTAAATGCTGCAGGAGTCATCTTCAATGATTTCCTGTGGTGCTGCCTTGTGCCGTAAGGGTCAGAGGTGACGGGCCCAGGGCTGAAATTCCTGCAGAGTGACACCTCATGTTGGCGTTACAGAGATAAGACGCACTGCTGCTCGTGATTAGGAAGAGAAAACACTGCTCTTTTCAAGTCCTCTCTGACACTGGGTCTGTGTTGTTTTAACAGACTGCCTCAACTGCTTTCAATTAGCCCAGTTATGTTGCTGCATATTAATGAATTATGAATTTGGTTTACTGCCAGTTAGCATGAATATTCTGTTATAATACTGAATATACATTTGTACTTTGTATTTATGCTTTACTTTATAGTGACTTTATTTGATGTTGGGTCAATAACATTTCCTTTAATCTTAAAAAAATAAAAATACAAAAAATCCATTATCTGTTGAAAACGAATTAGATTTTATTTGTCCAACTCTGGTGTTTAGTAAATGATTGTAAGACGTTAAAGTCATGGTACTCTGCTGTTTGTGTGCGTGCTCATTGATTGAAAGTGTTTGAGTATGAGTATCCCCTACAGGGCGAGCGGCTGTCTGCTGACAGACATGGCCTGCTGCTAAAGCCATTGCAATAATCATAAAGATTAGGTTAACAGTGGGAAACGGCCTGCAAGACAAGTGTTCACAGTGAGCTGTTATTTTTCCAACGGTACTCACAGAAAAATAACAAGCCACAACTATATGTGCACATGGAGTCCAGGCATAACTCAGGAGCGCATTTGGTGTTAGCATTCGGAAATACCTGATGATGAGAATTACATGGAATGTGAGGCTAAGCTAAGCACCTGCAGTGGATAAACTAATGTGAAACACACTTTACCAGGTGGGCCACCAGGGCACAACCCTGTGCAAACTTTGACAGGACACAAAATGAGCATAAATGGGGGGATTTAAAAATGACTGGTGGGAGGATGTTTTGTTTCATAGAAATGTGAAATATTGCAATAATGCACATGAAGTTTAAAAGCATGCAGCCAAGAAAAGGGAAACGTATCCTGTGTACTAGCAAAGTGTTTTCAAAGAGCTACACTGGAAAACTTGTCATGCAAATGACTGTGACAAATCTAATCATAGAGATAGACGAAAACAGCAACAAACAAAACAATGCTTACAAAACTCATGATATTCCATCACTAATTGAATCTGCTGAAGGCGCAGAAATAAAGAAATAATATTGAGTGAAAACAAAACAATTTCCACTATACATAATTCACTTTATGCACATTTTGTTATTGCAATTCGCAGTGTATTACACCCTGGATCATCATTCTGAATATGCAAGAGCTTTTAATAATTTAACATGTCAGTGTTTATTTTCAACACGCTGCAGTTGAAATGAATTTGTTTGAATTTTGTCTCAGTTTTGTTTATTTCCTCTTTTGATATTCTGTATTTTCCTCCCGACTTCAGGAAAGTGTGTCACAGAATAAAACAGACTTTCATGCCTTATATAAATCATCGTTCTATTTGAGTTAGAATCACAACACAGTTTGCTTACAAATGTTAGGCATCTCTCTTCATTATTAACAGATGAATGCAGTCTCTTCAAAGCTTTACTTAGACATCAACCATCCACTGCAGCCTTTGAACATGGCTACATACAAGTTTTTTTCACTCTTTACATTTGGGCCCTTTATCTCTTGATCCTTGCCTCTTATGTGCTTAGATTGGAGATGTGGCCAGCAGCGCTCTAACCGTTGTGTATCTGACACAAACCAACAACACAAGCAGAGTTATTCTTACGCTTTCACTACTGTTTCCCCTCGGTGATAATATCTACAGTTCAGAGCATTTGATTAGGACGTTAGTGACACCAACCTCAAAGGCTCTACCACAGTTTGCATCTTCTTTCTCTCACTATGTGTGTGACCCACACACAGCCCGACCTGATATTATCAGACACGCACAGGTGGGCTCTTCCTGCTTAGCTAAAGCCACATTGCGTTGCTATGATGTCTGAGACAAAATGCAACGTATCACTGATATTTAAGGAAACTTTTTAAGGGTTGCTTTAAGCCACCATGGGCAATAATAATTATCTAAAAACTATGTTGTAATATATCTTGAGGCATAACTACTCCAGGTGGACACTTTGTGATAAAATGTGAATATATGAGTATATTTCTGTGATGTATTTTATCTGCATAATAGTGATATTTTATCTGCATCATTAGTCTAAGAGAAGAACGGGTGTGTGACAGCATTTGTTTGTGAAGGGGTCGTAAAGATGGGCCAAAGGATGTTGCCCCAGAGGGGGGGGGGAGTTGCACCCCCCCTTGTAGGCTTTATCTCTACGGAAAAATACCAAGTGCCTTGATGTGAGGCTGACCAATGAGAAATGTGACCCGCCTATTCCAGAATATCTAATAAAACCAACCAGCATGGGAAAAAACAGGGTGAGACGCGGGGGTGAGACGCAGGAGGGTCAGCCAGGCTCCTTACAACGGCTTGGCTGACACAGTCCCCGCGTTTTCTCCCATGCATGCCATACAAATGTCTGACGTTTCTGTGTCGTTTCATATTCTAAGTTGAATTGTGTTCTCAATGTGTTAAGGAATAGCATCGGTGTATGTCTGATTCCATGACATTTTCTGGTCCTTCGAGCCGGATGACAAGCTGCCCTTCGCGGAGATTGACGGGTGAATCGGTGAAGTCTGTGCACAGCTGAAAGAAGTCCACTTCCACTTCCCGTGGCCGCCCATCGCACCTCATTCTCCGCGAGGAGAGCGCGTCGTTTCGAAGCAGCAGGAGAACACAGGCGACAAAGAAGGTCAGACAAAATTTTGTGTGTGGAAAAGAGTTAGCCATTTTTGGTGATTATGGTGTCCATATTTCCTAGTTTGAGAAATGTGTTCACTGACGATGGCAATAAGCCTTTTTCTGATTCTGATATTCGCATTTCAATACAGAAAAAAAAAATCCCAATTCTTGCATCTTTGGCCCTGAGATTAATTCAGAGCCGACACAGACATCCAGTACACACATGCGGCATCATTATAAGATATAATTAGAGAAAGCTTTAATATCTCAATCCAAGTCTTTTGTCAATGGCACTTTTTGTGCTAATGATCATGAAAAAAAGTTACATACGACCCAGCAAACAGAGCCCTTTGTCTTCATAATAGTGTTGCTTTTGCCAATTAAGCATCTACAATGTGCTCACCCAGTGTGCTAACGCTAAAGAAGAAATTACAACAAAATAAGCAAAGTGTCAGGGGATTTGAAAGGTCTTAGCAGCACTTTCAGTACGGTACATCCTTAAAAACATACTTTTTTCATTATTTATATTTCTATTCTTACAATGACATTTTTATCGCATTTGTTTGAGCAATAAGGGTAGGCGAACAGGTGATTGAGACCGGTGGAGCGAGGGGCTAAAAATACGCACACCCCTGTTACTCCAAAGTGCTCGTGACACGACTTGTGCAGGCAGCTATCACACTTAATACGCAGACAGAAAATAATAGGTTTGCTACACACTTCTAATTTGATAGTGGAGCAGTTGTGATTTGCAAATGTCTGACATATTGGTATTTACTGGTACAATACTAACCGCAAAAGTCATCCAAAGTGCAAATCATTATATGGCGTTATATTATATCTCTATTTATATATTATTAGCTTACAACTGTGTAAATTTTGCACCATGGAGTTTGACAATTTGTCTCACATATCCCCGCATACATGCTTCGGTCTCATCTCAAATCCCTTTTAAAGAGCACTGCAGTAATGACTTGTTCAATTAGTAGTGAGAATGAATGTAATATCCGGGAATAACATTGCGCCCCATTGAAAAGGTTAGCGTGATATTATAATAGATAGAAGATCCCTGGGAGAGATGCCGAGCCAACGCAACGAACAAAGCTAAGGTCAGTCAGATTGCGAGGCGGTGTCGGGTAATAAGCTGCACAATTTCTGGTTACACATTGTTTTTAAATTCTTTTAATTGCGTCTTCGTGGTGCTCGTCGGGGGTGGCGACCCTCCAAGTGGGCTACGAGGTCATTGCTTTGGCAGCAGCCTTTGAAGCCCCAGCCTCTCCCTCCCTATCCACTTTATAAGGCCTTGAATTGCAAATTGTTTTAAAACATGCATAATGAGCAGTGGC
The DNA here is from genome assembly GCF_026437365.1 of Eucyclogobius newberryi. Taxonomy (NCBI): domain Eukaryota; kingdom Metazoa; phylum Chordata; class Actinopteri; order Gobiiformes; family Gobiidae; genus Eucyclogobius; species Eucyclogobius newberryi. Next base: position 23,823,628 of record NW_027315945.1, on the reverse strand, counting down.
GAAATGTTGAGGCTCTTTGTCTTCCTCTCACTCCAGCCTTTAGCACTAAACTAAATGAGTTAAGATAGCTCGATTGAATTACAAACGATTATATTACTTACTTAGTCGGGCCTGGCATGCATAATGAAGGAGAAGGGAGACGAGAGGAGGCATCCCAGATACAAATGATGGTTTTAATGATGCTACCTGATGTTATTGTTAACTGCAGGGGAACATGGGTAATTATGCACCAGGGAAAAGTTTTCATATTAGCAAGTGATAAACTGTATAAGTGGTCAGCGCTTTGATAGCAGCCTCCTAAGCAGAAACATCACTGCCTTTGTTCTTTACCGTAAGACAACTTCAGTGGCATTTTGAGCAACGTGTTTTACCAGGTTTGTACTAAACGCCAAACATGTTCACATGAGGGTTATTTTACGTTTAAGGTTAAGAGGAAGTAATAAAAAAACATAGTTAACAAATGAAAGAATGACATGAGTTAATGCAAAGTCAACCACATTAAAATATGTTATTTCAGCTGTTTAGATTCAACCTTTAATTTTGATTCTCGTACAGATTTTATGTCCACTTTTCCAGCTGATTTTTGCTGTTCACTCAGGCAAACATATATACATTTTGATATTTTGTCGCCAACATTAATAACTTTGACATCCATCGATCTATTGTTGTTGGTTTCAAGAGATGGAAAGAATCACTCAAATCAGTATGGCCAACTAGTAATAGTAATATTCATCCCCAAATAAACAACCTATAGATTGTACGCAGCTCGTCTGTTGCAACTAGAGATGTCACAATGTCAAACTTAATGTCTTATGATTAATAAGGGAATACAAATCACAATGTTACTATTATTCACGACTGTTGGCAGCATGCTTTCTTTCACAAGTCTAGTTTTATGAAATCTAAACCTTCTGAATGAAAGTTAGAAACATTGTAGAAACATTTTCACATAAAGATTTAAAAAGAAGATATTTTACATGTAGTTTGACTGACTCAGGAGTGTAGATTATACAGAATTTACCAGTGCTCATTGGTGGTGCCTACAATTCTTACACTATTGAGCATATTCCAGCACTTTTCCCTCTTTTCTCATGTGATCACCACTTCCATTGTAATCACACTTCTGGTCTTGCCGCTAAAATATGCTATATAGTAGATTGATTTGTGTAAAATATCCAATGTTGATGTGCATCGACTCCCTGAGCGGCCCGAGAACTTATTTATCTCGAGGTATACGGCCCTGTGTTAACTACTACAACCGGAAGTAGGTTTACGTCGGGCTTCCGGAATAAGCTGAATGTTGTGACCTGAATAAGCACAATTACCGATTAACCGAAGAATCACCCCTAGTTGCAACCACTGAGCCCTTCCTTCCTTTTCAGGTCGTCACAGCGCTGCACAACCATCGGCGCTCACAACACACATGTATTATGCAGATGGTCAGAATGTTGTGCTGGAGCTGTGTGAACACTATGTCTCATTCACCAGTTTGTAACGTGGACCACCAATTCCTCTGCCGGGCTACACGTACCACCGACTCAAAAGACGACAACTTCTCTGCACACCCACACATCCCAGTTCACCCAAACAAGTCCCCCGGGTGATCTAAAACTCAAGCAAATTTATCAATAACACTTTAATACCGCGGGTCCGACCTCTGCCACTGCAAGCCTATTGTCCACAGCATATTCCTTATCAACACCTGACTCAACTCTCCCTTTCACGCCAACACAGTGGACAAGATGGCTACATGCCACTCTGAGCGGCGATTAGGCTCGTCTTGGGAGAGAGCGGCGGCGACTTCATTGGCGGTTCAAAAGCCACATCTAAACTCCAAAAGAGTATTAGAATGCGCTTCATGCTTGGCTCGCTGAAAAGTGCAGAGCTGAAATTTACACCTTATTTGATGTCCGTCTCCCTGCTGTTAATTGGTAAAAGGATCCCTGACCCTTTTGATCTCCCCCACAATCCCCTAAATGCCCAAGTCTGCGAAACTGTTCGGCAGGAGATATACCCTGCAGTCTGCGGCAATGTAAAGACTCTCAACATTGTCCCCCATCGCTCTTTTTCTTAAACTCCATCCTTTTCGGCTTTCTTGCCTTTGGTTTACTCCCAGACTGTGGAGAAATAAGAGATGACAGTTGTTACAGATATGCTGGTTTAATTACTTGTCAGCTTAGAGCCCATATCTCTGCTGCCCAACGCTGAAGCTTAACTTTTTTCTAGTAGCTTAAAGCATGACCAGCCTCCAGTGCTCTAGTATTTAGCCATAAAACCCGGGAAATCTGAAAGATAAAAAACCAAGAACAGCTTTTCTAATTTTATGGGGGAAGAGTGGGCAGTTTTCTGACACTGTTGGAATTGGCTTTCTCTCTGTGTTCCCCTCTGAGCAACAGTGACAGAAGAAGGGGGCTAAAAAGAGGAGATCTTGTAGAGAATGAAATTACATCACATGAAGGGCTGCATTGGTGTGGGATAAGCAGAACGTTTCTTGTGGTGCGTGTGCCACTGTTGACACTTTTAAGTCTGTTTGCAAATTGATAGATCTGCTTGAGCCTTTTTTTCTCCTCTGCCTTTTGGAGGAGGGCCATCTTAGACTAGCAAATCCATTTAGTGCCCTATAGAAAACACAGCTGCTTATTCTGCAAGCTTCCACTTTACGCTTGTGGATGCCTGTAGGTGGCTAATCTGAGCAGGTGTATTGAAAATTAATACATCATGGCTTTTATCACCGGGGGAAAATAGATAATTAATTCAACCACATAAGTAAAAAAGTAACAGTTTAAAAATGTAGTGGATTTGAGCATCATCCCAGCGGAACATGCCCAGAAGACTTCTCTGGTGTCCAATGCAAAACAGATCAAGCCTCTAAAGCAGAGTCTTCTTAATGTAGAGGAGCAGCGGCTCTACTCCCAGCTCCTCCCTGTAGACGGAGCTTATTAACCCATTTATAAAGGAGCATCCAGCCACTCTATGAAGGAAACTCCAAAGTATTTTGCACAAGATCAAAGTATGTAATGGCTATAGCAGCAAAATAACAGCAATGCTAACAATAGCATTGTTAAAAAAGTATTTCTCATGAAACTTGTTGTGGAGGGTGCGTCACTTGTTTATATCCAAGGAGATGTCGCTGCTTTGGCTAGAATGTACGCCACACGGCCTTTAGCACGACAATATCTGTCATTTAATGATTAATGATTTAATTGCTGCTAAAGTAGAGTTGCTTCAAACCTTTAGGCCCAACACATGATCGTATATAGTATAATTAATATCATAAGTAATCAATTGTACAAATAATAGAATAAGTATGAATTGAAAATTGAATTATGATTCATGTGAAATTCCCTGTTTCATGAAGCAGTTTATTGTTCTAAGATGAAAAATAAAAGACGTACAATAGAATAGACTTTCCCGGCCCCACACAGGGAGGAGGGCTGGATGGCAGTGAGCGAGTGGAGCAGCCCAGTTTTGGACACATGCCTGCTCAAGAGCCATTGTTCAGGGTTCCCTCCACGTTTATCCTGGCTTTGTGTCCCTCCATGATACATACTTTTCATTGAAGCAAAACAGATTATTTGTTACCATAGTTTCACCATTGCTCATTTGTACAGCAAAGCATAATAGGTTTATGGTGTGAAAATAAAGCCTCTTTCCAGATAGAAAAATCACATGAAAGACTACCTACTCTTTTCTTTGGTGAAGATGTTCACTGTGTCGCAGCAGCATTGTGTTCAGGGAGTTTAGCCCCTTTATATGTGTATTTCTATACAAATATAAAAACAATTGCATATTGAGATTTGGGTACGGTTTTAGTTAATTGCAGTACACATACATATGGAAAACCATTTGCTTTCATATAATTGTAATGTTCAAATGCAACGGATCCACATTGATAATTGGACCGGGCTTTTCTACTCAGAACAGGAACCTTTTGGTTCCACACTATCTGTATTGGGAAATGTTGTCTTAGTCGGAAAATAAATTGAACACCTTTTTTGATCTACAAGAGAAATGATTTGGACACTCCAATAATGCAATCCATAATTAGTAAATGTTACTAAAACAACTATTCCGGGGGACTTGTCTGGGTGGGTTTGCTCCTGGTGCTCCGGCCTCTTCAATCAATCTAAAGAACATACTGAATGTATAAGTTTCAATGTCCTGTTTAGATGACATTTTTCAGTTGTTCACTTTCTATGGCACTCATATTTCATCGTTCTGAAATCCATGGATAGATCCTCCAGCGAGGTATCCTGACAATGAATCTATAAATGAATGTCATTATTGTTAATATCAGAAGAGTTAACCACAGCATTGTTTAAACAATCAGTGCAGTGAGAAAAGAAAATATTTTTCTTGACAAAATCCACAATTCAATTTCACCCAATGTAACAAATGTGTGTAATATGGTAATTTCAGCAACACAATGCTATTGTGCTAACCCTTATATTCCAATCTCCCCTCTCTGAACTGTTGCCACTTGAGTATGAGCTACAAATCTCAGTGATGATCACCACACATGGCTGAGCAGTAAGCTTTATACAGACTGGTAATGGCATTATTTTATGGTCATCATTTGAATGGCTTTTGGAATGGATCATAAAGCAAAACTGTTTGCACTGAGTCTCTCTCAGACCCTGGGCCTAACAATGAAAGCCTGGGATCAGCTGACTGCTAACACTATTTACAAGCGCACATAATTCCATTGTGGCAGCGCTATCAGGGTAAATATGCTTAGCCCAGTGATGCATACCCTATAGAAAATGAAAGCGAGATGAGATAGGGGTCACATGACTGCAGAAACACCTTTTAAAACACTTAATGTGCCTCCGCCGATGTCCAAAGCATGTAGGTTATTACAGCTGTTGTGCCAAAACTAATTAATGGATAATTTGACTGATTGCCAAGACACCCAGTGGCTTTGACCTTCATGAACCTGATCATTTTTCAACCTGAGCCATTTTTTCCCCCTCCCCATCACTGTGAGGTCTGTTTATTTTGTGTGATCAGAGCTAAATTGAAATTCTGCCTTGAAGGGCAATAATATAAGGGGTAGCCATCTGTGAAGATTGGTAAACTAGGAATATCACATTACACCGCAATGGTAAGACTTTATCAATGCCCTCATCCTTTGTGTAATAAATGTTTTGTACTGACAACTGCAATACGCCTGTGTAAGACTTGAGAGAAGACTGCAGGCACAAAGGGAAGCACTGATCAATTGCTAAAAAAAAAAGAAGAAAAATAATTTCCCAAAAACTTGTAAAAGACCAAAAAACAGAATGATGACCAAAAAATACTGCTTAAAAAATTGACAGAGTGGATATTTTGTGCGGTGGCATCATTGAGAAACTGAGGGGGCTTAGCTGAGGGTTTGAATTTAGCTCCAAGCAAAGATATCCCATTTAGACATGGTTCAAACCGTTATTAACAGTATTGATTTATGTGTGAGTGATTGGAGGCCAGGGGAGGCAGATGAAGTCAAGCGTCATGACCCCTCGCCTGGGGACGGAAACGCACTGACACCGATCATGGCCGTCTCACATGAGCTCTGTGCTGTAAATGACAGCTCAGATTACTGGATATGGCCCGCACACTCATAATGCTCCTTTCAGACCAGGGAGAGCTGTTCGCTCCATTTCTGTGGCAATTGTCTTTTTGTCTGCATTTATGTCCACATTTATGCTGGTGTTGGAAAAATGTGCAATACAAAGACTTGAAAATAGAAAGTTAATGTAATGTTTTAATCAATGGATAAATCCAATTATTAAGAATGACACGCCCAGTTGTCTTGGAAGTACTTGTAATATACAGTGTTCTTTATAAAATTACCAGAGGTGGAACCACTCAAGTAAAAGTACAATAACTTGTCTTAAAGTACAGTTGAAACTCTTTTACTTGAGTAAAATTACAAAAGTTCACCATCATAAATGTACTCTGAAAGAGTAAAAGTACAAACATACAGTTGATGGAACTGTGTTAAAAATGATGGGCTTTAAAATGAACTTATTCCCATTAGTTCAAGTGATTTATATATATTCATGTGGTCAGCACCACTATCTACCTGCGGCGTTGCCACGTGAACGCGCTCCTCCTCTCTCACCTCCTTGGCTCGCTCGGTCCCGCTCTCTTACCTTCTCTCCCGATTCACAGCTTATATTTCTCCCAATGGGTCGTGTGTGGGTCCACACCAAGTACTCAAGTAAAGTGCAGATACCTGAAAAATCTACTAAAGTAGAAGTAACGAAGTACAAATACTTTGCCACTTCTGAAAATTACAGTATCTAATCAAATGCACATAATATATATATATATAGTGTGATGAAGACATTTGGAAATACTACTAAAATAAATTCACTGTTCCATGTGTTAAATATATATAAACATGTACCTAAATATGGATATTTGAGAAAAAATAATAAAAAATGAGGCATGACTGATTTACACTGACACAGAATTGAATGCAGCATTAAATTGTCATATTGAATAAGCTAAATACTATAAAAGACAGTTGGCAATATTCTAATTAAATAGCTAATGCTTTTTTGGATTCCACCCAAAATCCTTTTTAGTTGATCCCATTAATTCAACTGGAGGAGCTTAGCATACTAAATCTGCTCTTAATTATTTCTTAAGCATTCTTTAGAACCTCCCCCAGTTCTGTATTCTCACTAAGCAGCTATAACAAACACAATAAGATCATCTTTTTCAAAGGCGTAACTGCTTTTAGAAATCATTAAACATTAGTGTGGCATGTCATTAGGTTATTACTGGCTTAGCTAGTCATTTATAATGGCTACCATACAAATGAGTTTCAGGGATGGGGTTCTAAACATTTGAGAGACAATGTTAGATTATTATCATGTGGTTAAGGCTGAATATTGTGTTTTTGGATTACTTTTACGTAATTATGTAAGTTTTAAAGTTCATGTTTAAAATGTTACATTACTAGTAAGTAAAAGTATATCACATACACATATTTTAAAATATTAAAGAGTGTTTTGAGAGAGACGTTTTTCTGTACATATTTGTTTTGCTTTAGACCAGAACTTGAAAACAAAACCTTTAGACGGGACATTACCATGAATGTGCTTTAAAAATAATGCCTGTAACAATACAAAAAGTATTTTTACTTTTCTGTCCTTTTCAAAATTGTAGTGGAGTGGAAAGTACAGATACCACCTTTTAAATGTAGTGAAGTAAAATAAAAAAAGGATTCACTGTAAAATGTACTTAAATAAAGTAAAGGTACAAAAAAAGAAATTACTTTTACTTTTGTACTTCTGTACTTTGTGAAAGCGCCATTGAAAAATACATGTTTTTTCATCAGGAATGGCATCCAATGTTTTACAACGTTAAATATGTAAAAAATACAGTGCTCAGGCCATTTCATGTGACAACTTGAAAACGAAAGAATGTGAATATCCTATGTTATAATCATACATATAACTCAATTTAATCATAAAATGTTGCCCTGGTCAGTAGCACTTTTGTGTGCGATCCACTAAGAGAACAAAAAGTGGTTTCAAAACTCAAACCCAGCGACAGAATCTCGGGGTTCAAAAGGTTAATCTCTTGATCCATGTAAAGATGTGCTTTGAAGGGCGAGTGAAAGAAATATTGTTAAATGAGTACATGTTTGCCTTCGACACTACCTTTCTGCTAAACGCACGCCCTTTGAAGTCTTGTTTGTTCGGAAACACTCCCATCTCAATGAGCCCAGGAAATTCCCAACAGTACAAGTACTGAGATTAGAGCGGCTAATCCGAACCATCAACCAAATTCAAAGAACAGGCTCAAAACTAATATTTGAGCTCATGTATCACAAGTGAGCCTATTGTGTGCTGGTGACTCATAAAATTGTGGGCTGTCACATGGAATCTGCCTATGACAAATGGAGCAATTTAAGAACAAATGCTGATCTTACATATCGCTCTGAAAGGGCGCCACAATAACCTGTACATGTTGTAATACCTACTGCGAGCCTGGAAGACGTTTTAGTGTTTGGTTGACTTCTAAAGTACTAACTAAAGTACTGCTAAGGTCTAAGTAAAGGACTTAGAATTACCCAATACACCACATTATGAATGCATGATGAAAGTAGCTAGTTACTGGACAAAATAACAATTCCATTACAAACTAAAGCTGCAGATATACACCGTCTGCTGCTTATTCCAGTCAAAGTGAACCATATTCAGTCTGGCCATAAATCACACAATGCACCTTGAATCAGTGTTTCAATCCTGCTAAAACTAAAAACTAAAAAGTTGCAGCTTCTCCTAAAGAATTCGAGGGAAACCTGTGCAGCAGCAAGTTATAACAGAAGACAGAGTAATTCATTATTTGTTGAAACATAATGACATTGGTTAAAGTTTGTTTTTTGCACAAATGCAAAGAAATAGCACATGCAAAGAAATAGCACTCTTTCCCATGGGGTCAAATGCAGACATCTGGGAGCTCCTATTTTGCCGGAGCTGTCAGAACATGATTCCAGATGATTCCGGGCCATGCCGCTGTCAGAGGCCATGATGAATGTAGACTCTGGTGGGCCCCACTGTTTATTTAGACCTCTTGTTTCTAACACAGTCACAGCACAAAGAATGGGCACTCAAGTATTTCACTAAAACATAACCTTTCAGACAACAATCGGCCACCGGGGGCTTGTCTCGTCCTCGAGCTCAGAGTTTTCCTAATCCGATAGAAAAGACCAATTGTTCGGTATTGTGGGACCTGGGACGGGGACCTGTTCAGGACCGGCAGTGAGGTGCAGCCAAGTGTGCAGGGCTTTCCAGTACATTAGGACTATATGAAAGAGCAAGTGAGCAGGCTTAGATTGATAAGCTGACTCTGCACAGGGCAACATATGGGAAAGCAGTAATCCCCTTTCTGCGTTTGGAACTGTGGGTATTTTTTCTTGGGGATTTGAGTAAAGGAGAGACGAATATGGATGGCTGGAACATCCTGGAAAATGGTGTAGACAGCTGCCGCTACTTTGTGGATGCATGTCCTGATAAATAATTGTTTCCTATCGGTCACAGGGGCTTTTTACCTCCTCTTTGGCCCAGACATGTATGAAAAATAATTTCATTCATAGTCAAGAGCACTTGTAAAACTGACACTTCAGAGCAGGAAGTGTGCTTGTAAAACATAAGCCCTTTTCCTTTAAAGTGAAATAAATGTCTGTTTTACCTTGTAAGCAGCATGTACATTCAAAGCATTCTTCATTTTAAGTGTAACATTTTCAGTTCATCTTGTCATGGCTCCGGCATAGCATATGTCAAACCATAAGTGTTTCATTGTGCGACGGCATCATGACAAATCAACATTACTGACATTAAGTGTGAAGTAAACACAGTTTGTATTCACCAGCGGCACCATGATAAATGCAGCTAATGTAGGATCCACATACTGCGCTTTAAGATATTGACTTTTGGCTTTGTTTTCACTCCAAGAATCACAAATGTGATACAGATGGAAAAAGAGCATGTCAATTTCTTCAGCAAGAAATCCACTGAATGGAATATGATGCAAGCGCGTATGTCTCTCCTCAAAGATGGCTTTCATGGAAAATGGTTTTGTTGACAGGCTCCATTTACATGCAGAATAAATGATGAGGGAATAGACAAAAACATGATCATCTAACTATGGATATGCATATTCAAGCAGGCAGAACAGGCTCCAAATGTATTTTCACTGGGAGATGTGCATTTCTCCATTTATTAATTCAAAATCCAATTTTCTGCGAAAGAATGGAGGTGAGCATAATTGTGTATTTTGTCAAATGTGATCAAATTAAATTGGAAGCAGAATAAATTCTGCATATTTGTATTCTAGTTTTTCAGAAGTGGTGTCCTGGTTTTAAATCCCTAAGTCTCAAGTGGGCACATCACAAAACCAACACAGTTTGGCAGCAAGCTGGCAGTCTTTGCTCATACCAGGCCCAGAATTTAATGAGCATGAATAATGAATACTACTCAACATGCTGCTGACTGAGGAGGCTGCCAGTTATTAGGTCAATGAAGGCCTTGTTTAGCAGGAAAACTCACTGTCTCCAGAATGATGGACTCCCACCATCCACACATTTACCTCGCATTGTCTACTGCCTGGAAATAACTTGTGTAATATGACAAATGTGCAGACACTGACAGACACATGCGCCCGTTCATCTGAGTGCTGTCCATAATGTGTCTATAAGGGCTCCGTCAGTACATTACGCTGTTATACACATTTGGCTAACAAGGCACCTAATTTACCCACCAAACTTTAAATATATTCCATTTTATTTCATGAATCCAAACACAGATATAAGAAGCAAGTGCAGTCTTCGGCCGATCCCAAGCCTTGATAAAAATAGCATTTATTGTATCAGGATGGCGGTGTCGTATGATTTGACATGTGATTTATCGCTTCAAAGTACTTGATATGTGTATAAAAGTGAAGCTCATGAATACACATTCCAAAGCAGGGCAGTGCGTTTGGCCCTACAGCTAAACTTCTAATGCGAGTCATTTAAATCATAAAACTCTCGCGTGTGTTGGAAGTGGTGGCAGATCAAATGCTTCGAATGTGTCAGTCACAACAGCTGTCAACAAGTGCACTTTCAAATAATCTGCTGTTTAATTATTGAGTATCGCTGTCTTTGTTGTTCTCACACACCTCCTATCTTCCCCTCGCTCTCCTCTTTCCTGAAGATTAGACACAGGCTCCAACATGAAAGCTGCCGACCAGTGTTTGGGTCTGTCACAAGTGATTTTGCTGCAGGTGTCATACCCCCACCTTCTCGAACGGGATATCCTCTCTATCTCCAAACCCCTTCTGCACCTGCCAGGTCACCACTGGGAGCGTCCTATCGCACCTCATACTCCTGTTCAAAACCGCTGTTGATTTTATGCTTCTGTGGGCTCATGTCAGAGAGAGAGGAGGGAGCAGGGTGCCCTACTGTGGGGCACTCTCACCATGTATGCCTCCATATTTATTGTGTTTAGAGTGCTTGGTATGGAGCTGTTGCTAGATGCAGACCAGCAATGCAAGTGCAGAGTGTTCAGCACAGTCCCCGCAGCTCAGTGCTGACATGTCTTGTGTAGTTCGCCAAGTAGTTTACTAGCACAATTTGTATGTAATAATATTTGAAAATATGAAAAATGAAAAATATTTCAACAACATAAAACAGCTCAATCCGGGCCGGACCAGAGAGAAACAAAATAAGTAAAAAAGTGAAATTAGAAAATAAGGAAGGGGTGGCAGCCAAAGAAAAGACTATAAGAATAAGAGTCCCATTTAGAGCAGTTTTTGTCAAATTTGTCTAAAAGTGATTCCTCTCCCCCATTCTGTGTATGTTGATTATGATGTCAGTCCTGTCCTTAATCATCGGTGCAGTTTGTGTCGTCCATTTTTCTGTGATTGCCTTCTTCCCAGCTGCCAACAATATGTTCCAAAGATCCATTCATAGTCTCCATGCTCTGGGTTTTGAGGACTAAAACCAGTGTTCTGAAATTTAGTGGGATGATGGTGTCAGAAATAGTCTTTCCTTTGTTTTGTCTTTCCAATTCTTCATCCCTCTCTTTCCCATTTTATTTGTTATATATTTATTAGAGTGGCTGTCCAGATTATTAATGCTAGTTGATAACCGTAGCTCTCTCCATTTTGTAAGCACATATTTACCCAGGGATTCTCTTTCCTACAGATGACACATTAAGGCCTCTACTGGAACCTCTGGCACAACATTACATTCCACTGCGCTTTGTACCCCGGGTCACAGTTGGACATTGTGTGGCGTAATTTATTTGGTTTTCATGTTTGTTTTAATACAGGTAAAAACTGCAAAAAATAAAAAATAACAAAAACACAAAAAAAAAGTACAGAATATGTCTATTATTTAATGTTATCCAATTACATTATTTTATTTCCTGGAATCACAAATACACTTTCACACCAAGTTTGCCTGCCTGAGTTCAGTGACTGACAGGTGGATTGGTAGGGAAGCGGTCACAACAAGAAGGTTCCCGATCCCATGGGACATTTCTGTGTGGAGTTATGTTCTCCCCGTGACGCATAGGTTTCCCCTACTACTAAAAACATGTACAATAGGCTCCTCCCCTCTGGGGCCAGGACTCTCCTGCAAAAGAGTCTCAGTGGTACCAGGAAAGTAATCTCAGTGGTACTTTCCTGGTTAAATAAAGGTCAATAGAATGAGCCGATCAGGGCCAAAACAAATATGGCTGCTTAAAATAGAAAGAAGAAAAGAAAAAGAATATTACAAAAGGCTAAAAAACTTTGCAGATATCTCCGGGAGCAATGAGTTTGATCTGTTCTACATGACAGATGACCAATGATCGTATAAGTCATTGAACAAATCAGATTGCATAGTTCTGTCTGAATTATCACTGCGCTATAAATGTAATATTATAACTTCGAATTATAAATAAAATGTTAAGTCTAGGAAGTAACTTTTGATTAGTTAAAATTGTATCCATCTTGGCTCATTTTAGAACATTTTGAAGATATAAATAGTCTCTTTCTAACATAGTTGTAAAGTTGAACAATGTTTTGCTCCTGCAGTTTAATAGATCTTAACATGTGACCTTCAAATAAGCACAATCAAACAGCAGTTTTAGTTAATTATTTTCGTTATTTCCTCTTACTATTTACTAAAATGCAGTGTTAATTGTACTGCGGCTGACTTACCTATAACTTTGATGCTTTAAGTGAGGGTAAAGAGTTAATGGAGGGAGTGCTGCCCCATCACTGTCAGATCACACCTGTCATGGCCGTCGCCGTGGGCCCAGTTGTGCTCAGGTATGAGTCCTGTTCCTTGTCTCGGGCCATATGTTTCTCCTATTCTGTCTGTAAAATCACATTTACTACAACCACTGCCTGGTGTTTACAGAAGTTTTGGCCTCCTCTGATACACTCCTGTTTTGCATGCCTTTTAGCCCCATAGATAATACATGAGCTCCGTACACTTTGTTATTTATTTATTTTGAACAAGAGATGTGACCATATGCACAGGAGGAAAAAAACAGAGACCTAAACTGACAGCACCATCTGCCCAACAGTTGACGTGGAGAGGATGGCCCCCACTCAACACTTGCCCGGCTCTCAGGAGGATGCCACATTGTCATCAGTGCTAATACTAAATATTAATAATTTGTTGACCCCAAAGTGTTTAGAAATCACTGATGCGGCCACATATTGCCCATCTGAATGGCATATGCAGATGTCAGGTGAGAAAGAGCTTTGTGTGTGTGTGTGTGTGTGTGTGTTTGCAGCGGCTAGAGACGAGACTTCCACTTCAGACCCACTCATGAATATTACATTGTTCATCAGATCCACACGGCTCCTCCTCTCATTCTCGCTCTCAGTCAGAAATCTCTGGTCTAAATAACAACACAGCCAAATAATACACTTGTGAGGCAGGTTTTAAGGTGTAATTTAAAAATGTAATTATACGTTTTGATCCACTATCTCCCTTCCACAGGTGCCTTTAAACTGTTCCTCATATTATTCACAAAGTAAATTATCATTGTGTTTCTCTTGATTAGTCATTTAGACATATTTGTTTCAGACATTAAACATAAACAAACTTTATTGAGGTTGAGGTCTTTCAAGTTGTATCTGACAATCTATAAAAAGAACATTGAAAGGGTGTGACTTACTTGGCATTGCTTTTTTTAACCATGCTATCAATCAAACTATTTGTACAGCACTTGTCATGCATATAATCTGCAGTTTCACACACAACAATTAGATACAGACAAACAACACCCCGTTCTTCTTTCATTAGTATCTACATTGGTGTTAAAAGATAAAAAAAAAAAAAAAAAAAAAAAAAAGTTAAATACAAAAGCTCCTAATTGTTAGGGTAGGAATAAAAGAATAAATTAAAAAAAAAGTGTTAAAAATCGACAAACATGGTTGAAATACATAAAAAACTAACCAAAACCTAACTAGAAAGTATGTTGATTTAAGGTTTTATTACAAGATAATAAAAAAAATATATGTAATGCTATTGTTGTTGCTAAATGACACACATAAAATGGCTAAAATGTAGCCAAATGAATACTGTATAACACCTGGTTGCTAAAGCCATTACACTAAAACGCTAGTCTCCAGTTATTGAATCCTCAGACATATCTCTTCAGACAGTAGCTGCTTTCACCTTGACATCTGTCGTGAGGGCTTCTGTCTTCCTCCTGTTACGTCTTTATTAGTTTGTAACTGATGGGGACACTGCGGGATGTCATCTGATGAGAGGCGCGGTGTCAGTGAGCCTGATTTATTCGCAGCATTTGCTCCGCGTCCGTGCCAACTGACCCGGTCCAACCCGCTCGCTCCGCCAGCTCTCACAAACCCAAACATCTCACGGAGCGCTATAGCTGCTAAGCCCAGCGCCTCAGCTACCCTGCTCCCACCACCGAGGTGCGGTAACTTTATACAGCCAACAGCCGCCGAACCAGCTCGCGGATATCTTATTAAATTTCGCCGGGGATGCGAGTTGATGATGCAGTGACTGATTATGCAGGGCGTCAGCAGAAGGAACTACTTTCTACTGACGTCCGAGCGTGAGTTATAGCGGCACGAACAACCGGGCATATTCAAATTAATCCTCGGACTACACGTCTGACGTTCAGGGACAAGAAGTTTGAGATGTCAGACAGAATATAGCAGTTAACGTTAGCTACATTACAACGTGTTGAAATGTCACTGAAGGATAGATAATGTTTTTTTTTTTTTAAATGGTATGTTGTCTTTAGCATAAGGGTGATTTGATATTGTGAGGTGTAAACTATAAAAGCAATTACCTTTTGTAATTTATGTCTTTTTATTTTTTTAACCTCTCATGGATCTTATACTAGACTCTGTGCTTCAAATATCTCTAGTCTCATAATATATAGTCATATTGTATAATTGTATTGTTTTATTTTCTGAAATTTCCCCATGACACATAAAGGCTCTAAACTGTTATTTTAGTGGTTGTTTCACTACAATCTAAGTAAAAACTAGAAAAGAACATTTGTAACACACAACGCTTTTATATGCCAAACATAATCTTAAACGATTGCCAGTATTAACCCATTGATAACGTTTGCATTCTGCAGTTTGTATGAAATGATGGCGCTCTGATAGCAAACACTGTCCTCTATTCTTATTCTTCTCTATGCATATTCATTCCTGCAATTCGCTGACAGACTAACCACTCCAGTACCATTTAAGTCTTTGTAGCATTTGGCAGTGTTGCTTGGCTGCCACTATGCAGGAAGCAACAGCTCTATTACGCGCCTAACATAAGCTTTCTGCTCGTTTTATACAGTCGGCCCATTGATTGCAGCGCGTCACAATGCTGCGATGCATTTTGGCAGGCGGCAGTGGCAGACACAAAAGCACAGGCGGGTGTCAGCTTTTAATTGTAACTGTCTTACAGAATGGCTGTTGTTTTAATATCCTGTATAGATTTTTATGTAATACACTTACTTGTGCAAGGCAGCCTCAAGCAAGAATCAATTCAGCCCAAAGGATCCCCCGTCTCTCCTCCTCACAGCTTTGTTAAAAGGCAATCTTGTTTTAATGATGCATGAAGAAATATTCAAGCATTGACATTTCACTGTCAGGTTTCTTTGGAAAAATCAATTAAGATAATACAGCTTTGACCCAGTTATCCAGTTAATGCTTATTAGGGATGTAATATGATTTACTGTCAGCATTTGTAATTCTTTGCATCTCATCCCATTAGCCTCGTGACTGTTCCATAGTCGTGCCGTGCGCCGGTCACTTCGAGGAAGCGGTACTCAGGAGGAGCTGATAAAATGGAGTGGAGAGGAGTAATGACATTGATTGGGATTGGTGGGCAGGTTAAACGCCAACCCAGGAGGCTTTCTCTCCTCAGTCTCACAGTGTCTGCCTGTCGCCTTACGCTTCTACTCTCTGCCTTTCCTTCTAAATGTAACATGATGGAGCGCCAAACAATGCCCTGCTCGCTACATTGCACATTTGTCAGTATCATATGGAGCCAACATGGATATTTATTGTCATATATCACAGTTACTTTAATTATGTTTTGGCTTGCTGTCATGCCAAAGTGTAGTATTTACGCGACATTTCCACAGCGGTTCTGAAACATGGGTGCTCTCTGTCAAAGCAGTGATGTCTGTGGGAATCTCTGCTCGGGTTTAATGGAGCGAGGGCTACATCCGAAAAAGGAAGAGGGCTGAAAACTACTTTTCATATGGTTTTGAGGGTTATCTGAGCACATTCATTGTGACATTCTGTCCTGGCCTTGGGCAAACAAATAATATACAAACAAAAAGTCTAGAAACATTGAGAAATTGATTGGTTTAACAATGAAAAAAACATTCTCGCTACAAAAATCTAAAAATGTCACTCTTCAATATCCAAATCTGCGTGAAATACTTTTAATTAGTACAACTTTAAACAGGTATTATTATTATTATAATGTTTTAACTCAAGTAGATTTTCATGTGATACTTTGACTTTTACTGTATTGTACTTGATTAGTTTACTATCAACTCAAATATCCCAAAGTCAACACAAATATCCTTTCTTCATAGTCCTTTTTGACCCCCGTTGCCAACGCCACGACCTTCTTCCTTTGTCCAGGCTTGGAATGGAGACAATGATATTTTCATTTGTTGACATGTTCCTGGTCTGACAAAGGGGCATTGGCTGAACACTCGCAGAAAAGGCTAAAGCTGTTTTACATTGCCGTATACCATTCCTTTTGCTTGAAGAGTTGACATTTTGTATTGTAAGAATTAATTGTGGTGTTTGAAAGAGGATGTCACGGATTCTGAACCCACTTCCACTTCCTGGTATTTCAGAGCTGACAGAAGCCATCCTGAGCGCTGCACCGCCACCGCTGCTAACATTTAAAGGAGGAACATGGCTGCCATTTGGAGACGCTGAATACGCCTTTGGGAATATTATTTTTTTGCATAAAACATATTTATTACATGTAAAAAGTGATATTATGATCATGTTTTATTACATTATAAATAAATACAAATATATAAACATGTGTTTGAAGACTGTACAATGGTCTCTAGAGTTGTTTTGAGAAATGGCGATGTCATTGCTAATCTTTCATTAAATAAGTGGACAAAATATCTATATTATGAAAGATATGGGAAGATTTGAGAACATTTTTAATTTAACCTGTACACTACAGACCGAAATGGTTTTACATGTTCTTTAATACTTCATTTTACACAGAAGTCAAAGGTAAAATGTAAAAAACTGACAGCGTTGTCTTGTGCCCTTTAAAGTACTGATTGACGCGCAAATGACTAAATAATGATGCACACTTACTCGATAAAATGCCCTTTAAATTTAGTAAAATGCTTTAGTTTAAATGTGCGTGGTGTAATTCATTTGATTTAGTAAATTAAGAGTACATATATACACAGTGGAGGATTGTATAGCCTACAAAGCAGCTGTTAATTGCGGTGTTTTACAGACAAAACAAAACTAAAATAATGTTGCTGGCAAAGTGTGCAAAGGCCTCCTGATGTTTTGTTTAAGATACACAAACTCAATTACAATGCTTACAAGCAGCAGATTGAAACCTGCATATTTAAAACCAACCTTTGCATGTGAATCCCTGAACGCAACGTGTTTTCATTCCAACTTCTGTTTTCGTTGCTGCCTTGTCTTTACTTTCGGCAGTCATTTTTCTCACACACACACACACACACACACACACCCACACACACACAAAAATCAATGCACTCCCATTCCTGATGCCAAATACATATTAGCAATCCACGGACACAAAGGCAGCGTGTGTGTGTGTGTGTGTGTGTGTGTGTGTGTGTGTGTGTGCGTGCGTGCGTGCGTGTGTGTGCGTGCGCGCGTGTGTGTGTGTGTGTGTGTGCGTGCGTGCGTGCGTGCGTGTGTGTGCGTGCGCGCGTGTGTGTGTGTGTGTACAGCGGCAGCAGAAGCCACTTCGGAGCCTGAATCTCAATGGGCTCATAGTCCCTCCAACGCCCATCTGTTCCAAGCAAACCAGAAAGCCACTAAGGAGCAAACTTTGATCCCCGAGTACATTTTTTTTCCCCTTTTCCCAAACCAATCCGGATTTGCCTGGCCCTTAAGAGGCATTGTGGAGCCACCCTAGAGTACCGATTCTAGATTCATTATGAACGTGGGCGGCAACCTTTGAATTCCCCAAAGCGCAGATTTATGCACACAACATATTGCTATGTGGTAGCGCAAAGCCATTGTTCAATGTTGGTTCATATATCGCAGGGAGTTGTAATGAAGAAGGAGCGTTGCACTCGACGTGGAATACTTGTTCAAGAAATTCAGCTATTAAAGATGTGCTTTATTCAACATCAGTCACACTTCACCTTAGCGCTTAAGCCTTTTATCTCGCCGCATGCTGTTCTTTTAAATATAGTTTCAAAAAAAGCTTTATTGAGTCAGCCGCATTTTTTATTTTTTTTTCCCATCCTTGCAAGCTTACTTAAAAACAAAGAGTATAATGTGGAAATTAAAGGGAAACATATTTACAACGGATACAAAATGGGTGGATTGTGTTATTTAGTGAATTTAAAAAAGTTATAATAATAGAGTACACGTGACACACAGTAATTGAATTTTAACGACAAATTTCAAAGTGCGATATATTGCTATAGAAATAGTCACAACAAATGATAATAATGAAGCCACTTTATGCCACAGCCACAACAAACCAAAAGCAGGATGTTCCAGGTAAACCCTGCTCCAAATGCAAAATATTAATTATAAAAACATTAGCATTAGCTGCAATAAATGAATAACACTCCACACACTTTAATAGTTATAATCATTCATAAAAGTTACTTATTCTACCCCCTGCGACTCAAATCTTATCGAACCACAGAAAGATACACTATAGAAAATGTACACAAGATAAATATTGAGCCCGAAAACATTAATCATTTATTGAAGTCGATAAAGTCATTATTGTATCTATTTGTGAAATGCACTACAGAAACTAATTTTCTTGTAATCATATTAAATATATTTTGCTATTTACAAAGAACACATCGCAAGCTGCCCTCACTGTTATTGCAACAAACAAACTACGCCCATATTTCCTCTTTATGGGCGCAAATACATTAACAGGACAAACAAATACTTTAATCATAAGGCTAATGTTGACTGATATAAACAAAACAACTTTTTTTTTAAAAACACTGACACCTTTTTCCGGTGGTGATGACATGGCAGCTACATTAGCATTGGTCATTAGTGGCACACACGTCGATGGAGTGTCGCATGCAGACGCTCATATGCAGGCCCTATTTGGTTACCTGTGTGACAGCCTTGTTCGGGACACCAGAAACAGCTGTCCTGGCCTGTGTGAGCCCAAATAATTAGGCCTGTCTTCTCCCTGCTCTGATTTCCCCTTCAGCCCGCTCCACAAAATGCTAATATTTTGCTTTCATTGTCACATTCACCTTGACACGGATATTGCCTTGGTGCATAACTGGATGAGATGACTGGAAATTTGCATTGTTCGTTCTAATAAATTTGCTTTCTCTGTAGCTGGTGGCGGGACCCATCAGATAAAGTCTCCCAGAGTGTCATCAATCATGGCCCATGCTGACAGACGGCTTTTGCCTTCATTTGTTACATAGAGGAACATGCTTAATTATTTGTACTGTAATTAGTTGGGAAAATGTCAGGAAATGTCAAGCCTGTGTTCGGCGTGGAAGGGCTCTGCTTGAAAGCCACAATGAGTGAAGTGTCGTTAATGCCACGTAACAAGACGGCGGATCAGCTGGGGGAGGACAGGGAGGGGGGCGGCTTCTTAGAATGTAATCATGGGGAGAGTTAGAGGGAGACACAAATCAGCGCTGCTAGCTACCATGATGGGCATCTTATTAGCCAAGCAGCCAGCCAACCGCATTTTTCAACCACATCTTGTTCCCCTCCACTTTTCTCACACTGGCATGAAATAAAGGCAGCAAGTGGGGAAAAGAAATGAAGTCAAGTAAACAATTCCGGGCTTCCCACTCGCTGTCAAGCCGCCGTGCTTTGCTATGTTATATTGGCTGTCATAAACAGGCATTATGCCAAATACAAAAACAACGGAGAGGCTCCTCGCTCCAGCCCTCCATGCTCAGGCACAACTTTTAAAATGCAATTAGTAGCAGGGAAAAGCGTGCGTTTTAAGCAGTCAAAATGGTGATTATGTGTCAGTGGCATAATACCTTTGCTCTTTACCCTCCAGCCAAGCCTCAGTTTTCAGCACATTGTCTTGTCTTAATTAAACAAAGTCATTATTTATTCCTGAATTAGAGGACAAAGTCATTAAATACCCTTCACAGTGCATTGTATTACTGCTAATTATTGCATTCAGCTGTTCGCATCTGGGAAATACATATTTTGGTGCTTATTTGTTTTGGTGACAACTGGCTAACGCGCGTCGACAGGCTACTTGAGCACTTATCCAAAAGCCAATGCTAATTTAGACTAAAAGAACACATAAACAAAGGGGAAATAGGATTGCACTAAGGGGCAGCTTTTGTTTTGGAGGCAAATGTGTAGCATTATGAGTTCCTGTGGGGGTTTCGGTGGCCATTCGTCTTTTCAAGGCCTCTCAGTGGGAGTGTGCTGGAGCAGGAATCAGGCTGCTACCTTGCCCACCGACAGGCACTGATGGTCATCCAAGAAGCTCCTTAATTAGCCCGCAATCTGGCAACGACCTGTGTTCCTGAGATGTGGCAGCCCTGTTTAAATATGATGCCAGATGCAGTCCCACCTTCAGCGTGTCATCTCATTGTCCCGGAGAAGCCAGAGGGAGCACAACATCCCACAACACCGCACACTTTCTCCTTGTTGCTCTTTAGCTGCCTGTCTTTCAGTGAGAAACGTGCTCCGCTCCTGCAATGCAAGGAACATAGGGGACATTGACCTTGACATGTTCTCACTTCAGATAAACTTACAGTGTATATATGTGTATGGAGTTCACACCAAAACATACATGTAACAAATATGATGCTAGAAACGGAAACACGTACTTTTCTTATTACCTTGTGGAGGAGACGACTGACACACTACTCAAATTACTGCAAATTAAGTATCACTGCAAATGTAATACTGCATAGCTGCAGACTGAAATTATGTCTTTTCTTGACTCATTTTTTATAAGTTAAGATAATAAAATGACTACTTTATATTACGTTTGGTTAAAGGTGAACACTGCAACTTTTCTGCTAGTTTCCAGTGGGTTGTTATTGCCCAGGAATATTCCACATCATGGCATTATGACACTCAACTATCTCTATGGAGACAAGCAGGTGACACCAAGAGGCCAAGTTACTGGTAAGTTCTGTGGAGAAGTACAAAATATGTACAAAATATGTTGTTGAAGATATTTTGAGCATTTGAATTTTCATACTTTGGAACATTCCAGGCAAAGAAATCACATCTCCATGGTGACGGACCCCAACAGAAAAGTTACAGAATGCACCTTTAAGTTCTAATTGTAAAAAATCAATAAATGAATGAATGAATGAATAAATGAATGAATGAATTGTAAAATAGTGATAATTAATTTTGTTTGGTCTATTCTTCTTCTTTTTTAAAAAAAAATCTTTTTTAATATCTTGGATTTATTTTATGCTGCTGGTTGTAATTTCACCTTGGGGATGAATACAGGTAATTATGATTGATTTGAACTTATTTGGCTGGAACGTTGTTTGTTTTTTCCTTCTTCTTTACATATTCATTTATTCACTTTACTCATACTTGTTCAGAAGGACACACTTTGCCTACTCTTACCACTACTGCCATAAACATCCTTATCGGTGTAAAAACACACTCAAAATCCAACTTGTTTGACCTCCTTTAATGCAATAGCAGTGTAATACTAGATACTAGCCTAATCTGTGATTCCGTATGTAGAGCAAGATGGCGCATTATCTAAAATGGTGTAAACATGTCCCAGAGCCTCTGGTAGTCCCCTCTTATAATAGTTTTATTTCTGAACATATAAATAAGGGATCTGGTGTAACACTAACAGCATCTTGTTTGGTGGTGGGCTCGCTCTAGGATTTAGGCCGTCACGGAATAACAACTTTGTATTATAGGAAACATGGATAAGCTCAGAGGGGCACTACTTTTAATTAACAGTAAGGATTGGATCGCACGGTTTTAAATATACAAGTGTGAAGCTGTCTGGATTTAACCATCTTGTTATTGCCTGAAACGAGAAAACAATTGTGGCGCGGTCCCATGCTGTAAAACTGTTATATACTACTGTAAATTGCTCTCATGTAATTTTCTTTTAGTGACTACCATTAAATTGTAAAAAATATAAGGATAGACAAAAAAAAAAAAAAAAAAACATTGACGTAAAAAATGGATTTGTGATGAGGAAAATATTTGAGGTTGCAGTTAAAAGGGAATAAAATCTTTTTTTTTTCTTTTTTTTTTCGTAATCATCTTGTCAAGTGGAGTTTTTTGAAGGATTTGCACTAAAATACAATTTTCTTTTTTGAAAATGTCACTTATCTGTTTTTGCAAATGACCCCTTAACTTGGCACAAATACATGATCTGAACGTATGAAAAATAGGACCAAAAAAAAAAAGAACAGGAAAAAAAAAACAATAAAATCCTCGTGTTCAAACTGAAAAATTGCACCATAAAAAGTTTGTGTCTTATAAATGACAAAATGCCTCGACATGTCAAGACTTTTCACTTTCATTCATTTATAAGAGGAATGGTGTTCTTTTCGTGTACGTCTTTATAATTACACCTTGGAGCATTTGTCTTCCCCCCTTGTTTTTACTCTAAATTCATGAAAAGCAGACTTGTGTAATTTGATAAAGAGAAGCTTGTGTTCACAACTCCATTGAAACGGCTTCATCACGACGGCGTATTAAAGTGGGCATCTGTGTTCTCCGGCGCATTAATCTCCTCAAGCACATTCCAGCTGCTGTGATGTGCGCGCGGGAGATAAGTCTTAAACAGTCCAAAGCTAAGCAAACCAGACAACTCTATTATTGGCTTCATAATTGCTTAATTAAACTTTTGTCACTAATCATTATGAGGGCAATAGAGCTGTTATATGGGCTTTCTGTTGAGCAGGGGGGGAAAAAATCAATAAACGTGTTGGGGTGCTGCATATCCCCCCACCATTCTCTCCCTCTCCTCTGTTCGACTCTATCTCGCTCGCCCTCGCTCCCTCCTCCTCTCGGCTTTTTTTTTGTCCTCCACAAATGAAATTCATTGCTGCCGGTTAGTGATCTGTAGGTCTGGCGCTCCACTGATATGAGCTGCCATCACCATTTGAATTGAGGGGTATTCAGTAGCACATGAATATGAACAAATGGCAAACATAAATCTCCTGCATGAAGTACACCTTCTATCCCTTTATTATGGAACAATTGACCCATCTAAAATGAATTCTAATGCCAGCGTCGAGCATTTAGATTTAAATTACACCGCGGGCTCCCCTGGTCCACAGAGATGACGGCATAAAAAAGATTAATATGCTAATTATTTTTCCTCCCTGTCCGCTTTATTCTTCTTTTTCGACATTTGCGTAGGATTATTGTGCGTCTTGTAAATAAGATGACTGTTTTGTCAGGGACCGGCTGCAAAGTGGGCCCTAGATCACTGACACGCATCTGGCCGTGGCATTATCTTTATTGTCTTTTTATTAGCACTTTTTTAACCTTCACCAAGCACTACATAAAACATGAGTTGGGCTATGTGCGCTGGCTGTACAAATAAATAATTATTATGGCTGACCCAGAAAGTCCATCAGGAGGAACAAGCTTCACACCAGTATTATTGGAAATGTTTAGTGTCTCAACAACTGGCTTTCATTATTGAGAGTCTAGAGGCACCACTTAAAGGCGCTGTACCCAATTGATTATTTTTTAGGGTTAGGGGGGAACTATAGAGGTTTTATTCTCCCCAAAGCAGGAAGTGTGCAGTTAGCATGCTAGTTGTTGTTAGCTTGACCCCTCAGAGTTGTGAAAAGCACTTATAAACGCATTGCAGTGAATAATTATGATGCTCAAGATGCATTATATAAGTGGGCAATACATGTGGACTGCTGCAAATTAAATTCATTAAAAGAACTCCATGCTTTAATCTACATTTTTAACTTTTATTCTTGCAACAAACTCTTGTGAAAGCAGCGTCTAAATACTGCACCATATACCTTCTGTTTGAGAAATTAAAAAAGGGTTGTAGCATCTGGTTGTATCAAAATAAAACAGAAAATGATCAGATTGGATTTTGGGCACCATGGCACTCACTTTTAGAGTCCATGCTGTAAAAAGCAGCTCAACGCTCTCTTAGATGGCGTAATACAGGGTCCACGATTCATTCCAAGGTCCTGCCAAACGATCATAGTTTAAATTATGTTGCTTTTCATATCCTCTAATGGGCCTGGCTTTGAAAAAATAACTTTTAGCTTTGATTGTGTTGCCATAGTCGGCCAATTGGCAAGACCGCAATGGGGGCAAGAGCTCAGTTCATAATTTGTAGGCACTTTAAAGTTGGCTAAGCCTCGGAAGCAAATTGAAAACTGTCCAAAATATAAAAAAAGGAAAGGGGCTTTTTTACTTTACGTCACAGGAGAATACTCAACAATACGGTGCAATAAGGGCCTTTTATCTTTCAATCATTGCGAGTCCTCATTTACATGCATGTGTTTACGTCCAGTTGCCTACTTATTTGGTCACTTGTAACTCAGAGTTTTATCTTTATTCAACAGAGGGACACTATAGTTGCATCAGATCATGTTAGTGTTGTTTGACAGATGTGCAGAAGTGATATTGTAGATTTGTGGTAGATTTGGTCCCAACACTGACACTTTGTGACTTTGTGAGCCAAATGTTTGTAACTCCATCTCTTGGCGCTCGGAGATCAAACATGACAGAGTACAGCAGGAATCCCTGTTCCACTCAGACAGGGAGCATCAGGCCAGACCGACAGAGACACTTATGGCATTTTACCCTGAAACTGCCTGTACTGTATTTCTAATGCACTAAATCTCACTGTGAACCTGCACGCATAACGGCTATAGCAATGCGCTCAAGTATCAGCAACAAAGAATAATGTAATGCATAATCAATTCCAGCTCATTTTATTTCAAATATTTGTCAATTCAAACCATAATTCAACAATCACTGGTTCTGATGCATGGACATATGGTAATTGGAAGGTGGAGGCTCAACTTTCACAACAATAGTCTGGGTCAAAGCGAGACATGTAACACCAACAATGCTAACACTATTCCTGCAAGCAAGTCAAGTTAACTGTTCAACGATCGTCTTGTGCACAGAATGGCTGCCACATGTTTGTCTGTCCCGGGGCGACTGTGGCTATAGAAATAGTACAGCTGCAATGATAAATCAACTTATCGTGACCAGTCGACTATGATGAATAATCATAATTGTATTTTGATCATCGTATTGTTATCTATAAAACTATAAAACACAGGCAAAAATATACTTTGTATAATATAATATTTAACCAAAATGTCAAAAAATTATTGCATATTTTCAATGACTAACTGTCAACTGTTAAAATTATCATTAGTGACAGGCCCAGAGAATGTTTAATTCATTCAAGATTCAAGTATTACAAGCGCTTTGCTTGTAATAATTCATACAAATTATGACACTGCAGGTATTAAAGCTGAACAGAATTACCATGATAATATGTGCAAGGATATTCAAATAACATAAACTTGTTCAAGAAAAACAAAAGCTTTATGTATTATTAAATGAGTTCATACTGAAGCACCAATTACTGTATTGCAAAACTCCTAATGAGTGATTTTAATTATAGCAAACTGGAGGAAAAAGTTGTTTAGTTTAAGAAATACACAAATTCCGTTTAATAACTTGTGCAATGTAATGGGTGGTGTCGCTTTGTGAGAGTGAGCTGAGTGTCTTAATGAATTGCATAGAAAGCATCTGAAGACAGACTTAATTACAGAGCCCGCACTTCTGCATTAGTATGCCATATATTCCCAGAAGAATACAATTGAGCAGCTAGATAAACAAATTTCATGGCAGCCTTTATGGCACTACTTTCTGGCCAACCATTGATACCAGTGTTTATTCGCTGAGCTGCGTGAAGCGTGGCAGGCATGAAAATGTGGCATTAAAAGTAAAATCCTTAATTTTCATCTCATTAAAAACGAGGGGAAAAAATTAGCAGAATGCAAATACTCCACCGCCGAGTGTTTGGTACTTACAAGTAGCATATTCTCAGCTGTCAGTGAGGGAAGTGAACAGAAGCTCCAGCATGGTGGACAGATTTAAAATATGGATGATGAAAAATGCTTACAAGATGGTTAAAATTCGGTTCCATGTGGACTTATACCATTTCAGCTTCATTTCTACATGCTGTCAGATGAATAAAATGTTCTGGCTTTGTTTGGCAAGAGTGTTAGCTTGCATATGTCTGTGCCAAACAAGCAGAGTATTGCGGTGTATTTTGCACTCGAGGCTGGTTTGTACACTGCAGGGCATGTACCATTCACAAACACATCCACAACTATTCAACATTGTTTTATGTATCTTGTATCTGTGTATTATTGATGAATGTACCCAAGGAAATGTCATCATATTGTACATCTAATTAATCTACTCAGCGTTTATATTCACAAGTTGTCTAATGTACATGTACGTAAGTGTCTTGAACCTGTGTTTGTTTGTGTCAAGAGGTAAAGGTGTGGCCACGCCCTTGCACCAAACAACTTTTTCCTCACACCCCTCACTTTTAGTCTGGGAGAGCAGTCTTCATGCAAATATGTGTTTTTGACACAAATAATACAATGTCTCTGTGGGCAGCTGCAGTTTGCACAAATCCTTTAAATTACAGTGCAATAGGGCACAACGGAAGGACTGGAGACTGGATAATGACAGACTCTTGGCAATTATTTTCTAAGGTTCAAAAACTAAAACTTTATGGAATAACCAACGGAAAGTTTTGCCATCCAAACAATTATCAGAAATACATTTAATTATCATGGTACTTTGTTCCAAAAACATTTGGATGAAGAGAAAACAGAGACTTAATTGCTATTATATGACATTCACAGATATGCAGAGTCACATTATTGGCAAATGCAAGTTACACCACACTAAACAACAACATTTAAATTAAAATGGTAAAACCAAACATGGACCGCAGCATCTGGTCCCAATGTCAAACTGTGCCAATAAATAAGATTCCAAACCCACTGCTCTGCACACATTTGTATGATTCTCAAGTAGAGAATTTATATATAATGATTATTGATGTATAATTATGAAGTGTTTTGCATTTGATTGTTAAATAAAATGGGCATTATTTGGTCAACAGTTCGTACAGTGGACTCATTACCTCTGCGTGGTCCAAAGCCTGGCTCAGTGTGGAGCTATTAGTGCCGGGGGCAAGATGAACATAGTGCAATCCTAGTCGCAGCATAGAGTCAGTCGTGCACAGGGTCATCGACTCAGCCATATTGTTAAGATGATTGTTGTGCCAGCCTTCTGTCATGGTGGATGTGGCTGGAGCGCTTGGCGAGGTGGAGCTGCCTGGCTCCTCTCTGCCTGAAAGCGGCTTTGCCCCAGGCAGCTCTGAGGCTTTAAACCCCTTATTGTGTGTGTTTCCCCGGGCTAGCCCTCTCCTCCCTCTGCTCCCTCCGCACCACGGTCTGGAGCAGACTACGATGTGGAACCAACCAGGAAGGAGCCAAGCATGTTTGAGGCCCAGGCCAATGTATCATGATGAGTGCAGGCTTTCATGGCAGCCCTGCCCCGCATCCTGCCACATTGTTGTGTCCTTCTTCCTGGCACCACTGAACGTTTGAACAGAATTTTGACACTGCAGTGGGGAATTCTACAGATTAAAACGGACATATTTGGTACACTAAGTTCGTGGCACATTTTTGTGTTGGGGAAAGGTGGAATATTTCACAAAACATTTTAAGCTAAAATGGCCTGTGTGAATGTTTTTTTTTTTATTCTCTGTAAAATGTGCATACAGAAAAAAATTATACATAAATCACCAAACAAGAGTGAGCAAACATATTAGCAAGACAAGACATCCAAAGAATAAAATAAACATGACAGCACATTTCCAACATAACAGTCGCATATAGTCCAAAGGCTGTCAAATGACTCTATTTAACAATATTTTTTAAGTCCAGTCTTTGATTGTTGGTTCAATTTGTGTCATCCAATTCTTTTGTTATACAGCCAACAGTATTGTATGCCGTAACTTTCAAAGGTGTGCATTTATTGTGTCCATGGCAGGAGTTTTGTGCCCCAAATACATGGTTCTGAAGTCAAAAGGGATGAAAAGAATATAAATATAGCATCAGTTTATTTCTGCTTTTTCTTTTTTTCCCCAGTTTTCTTGACTTTATCTGAGTGTGACATTCTGACTGGTTTGCCTAACCCTTTACCACATCTTGAAGACTTGTCAAACTATGGCACAGACAGATCATCCCAAAAAATGATATTAATCAACCAAATATTAATGTGGTGTCTTGCCCATGTGTGCCTCCCTTTCTATTTAAAACTGTGTGTGTGTGTGTGTGTGTGTGTGCGTGTGCGTGTGCGTGTGTGTGTGTGTGTGTGTGTGTGTGTTTGTGCGTGTGTGTGTGTAAACATTGGGATTCATGGCGAGAGCGCTTCATTTAGGGGCCCTTCTTCTCCTCAGCTGCTCCCTGCCTTTCCCCAGTAATTAGCCTAGCGTGGCAGCCACCTCTCACGGCTCAGTCTGCTCAGAGACACTTGACACAAGCAGACATCAGAGGGATTTTTTCAGTATAGCTCTCCCCGGCGCCCCAACAGCTCTTAATTAACCACTTAGGTATCCCCACTTGTTCCCCTGGCCGCCACTTTCCAAACGGTAAGGAGGTTCTGTGCCACGGATCTGAACACCGGTGGGAAGCGTGCTATCAAAAGATCTGGGTAAATGAAGGCTTGTGTAAATTATTTTTAATGATTCCCTCCTGGCACATCATTATGTTTGTAGTTACACGCAGGCACTTCTGAGACGCCTCATCCTCGCTAAGGTCATCAGCAGGACCGAGCCGAGCGAGCGCTGCCTGGGTAAATGGCTTATTAATTAGTGCTGTGGTTTTACATAGCTGTGAGCTGTGATATATAGAGCAGGGATCGTAATTGTGCGGAATCGAAAATGATGATGATGATGATGATGACGACGATAACCCATCTCTGGGCTATTTATGCAAATTGCCTACTCATATTAGAAAATCATTACCTATCCAAACACTGCAACACTCTCAGCCTGGCTGAATTACAATGATGGATTTTATGATAATTGCAATTTAATTTTCTTCCTCTTCCCTCTATCTCTTTTGTCTGGTGGAGTTAGGAAGTAATTTGCCTATTGTGAGCGCTATTAATTCTGTATTAGTTAAAGCTGAATGGATGGGTTTATTTAATCTCCCCTCAAGACGTACATTTATAAATTATGATTTTGTGCAACAAAAGATCTCTTGTTACATTTTTCTATGAACAGAAAGATTTAAATAGTCTTCAACTTGGATGGATATTGTGTACAGAAAGCATATAGCGGTAAATACACAATTTTAAGGCCACAAAGTCCATTGGGACGAGGGATGTTGTTTTAAGAAACATTGATTTGACAATAAATGTTACACAATAACTCAATAATGTTGTTAAAAATTGCATGTTGTTAATATAGTTAATTATACATTCACGTAAAGAAAGAGCTTTTTGGTTGAATAGTAGGATTTCATCAGAATATCATAATTCTATCCTTAATTTTAAAGTTACATAAAAAAAATTAAAAAATCTGAGCATGAAAATGATCAAACAGTTAAAGTGCACGAAAACATTGTAGTATTTTGTTCACATTTTTACATTTGTTAATTATTGTCTGGCTCTGCTCTTTGTAGTTCCACATTCAACTCTCAGTGGGAGCCTTCAGAGGACCACGGCCGACTTTGCATGCATGAGGGGGGCCGCACTACACAGGGCCTGTATAACCTTGATGAAATGTGTATTTCACCTTAGGCTATGAGGAGAGGACATAAAACACCCCAGTACTACATTAAAACCACCTCTTTTCTCTGCAACAGGTCAAAAGCAGCCGACAGTTGGGCCTGTTCTGGTTTGATCTTCATTTTTAACTTTGAGCTCGTACACAGACAGGCCCAACGCTGTCCTGGGACCCACTCAAACCCACAGTTTGTAAAAACATCAAATCTGGACACACACGGCAGGAGCAGGGGGTCCCCTCGCTCCACACTGCTCTGCCATAACGCTGGTGGTGGTTTTCTGACAGTGCAATGTGCAATCAACATCTGCTAATTTCTGACTATTAACCGTATTGTCATAACACATGATCATGATGTTTGCTCTGTGCGGCTGAGCTGAGACTTATGACCCTAATCCATCATCGGCTTGTCATATTTTTATGTGTTGTATGCGAGCGTATTACAAGTGCCCGTTTAAGTTATTGGCCAGCTGCTCGCGCCGTGCCCAGCTGAAGAGGTCATTGTGTTTCTATAGAACTTTTCTCTCCTCCTCCTTCCTCTCAGAGTATCACAGTATAGCACAGGCGATGCCAAGGATAACACAAACCGTATGTCATGAGAAATGAGCAAATGCATCCACTGTGAATGAATCGTTTAGCAGGCGCATTTTCTGTACGCGGACAAGAGGAAACAAAGATGTCATTTGTTTGTTACTAATCTTCAAGGCTTTTGTGGCTCTGCGATAGGGTAAGTCCGAGTTTAAATGACAAGCAACTTTATACAAATAGATATAAAAACAATTATACAATGATTATTTAATTCATATCAGTATCATCCATATCAAATCACTGCAAATAATCATGTCCTTAATTCAACATTCAAGTCGATTATTCATGCTTAGGTTACATTGGCAATGCCTGGATGCTTTATTAAATGAATGAGATTAAGACAAATATTATGATACATACTCTAACCAACCGCACTGGGTGAGTTAGAGTATGTAAACTTCCTTTAAATGACAGTTGTTGGGGCGCTCTGATGACAAATGTTATTGTTGTAGGGTGAGGGCCTGTACTAAGCAGAACAAGCCTAAATCCTTCAGTGCTCAGTGTAAAATGAATGAGTCTTGGTAGCCGTCCTCTTGAGGACAGTCGATGCATATCACCGCAGCCCTCCCTCCTCCTCGACATTGTGTTGATAGACACGGGCAGTATTTTTCCTTGTTAAGAAAGGCTCTTGTTTATTCTACAGGTAACGATCCAGATCCTGCAGACATTTGCCCCACAGGAAGGGGTGTGCTCACTCAACTTTGTCATTTCATTTCCACTGTGAAATCCATTAAGTCCACACACACAGTCAGGGGCTTTTTTAGGAGGCTGCTGGGCTATTCTGAAGACACTATGACAGATATTTTATTTTTAATCGCAGCAATTTTGTCTATTCAAACTAGACCAGATGGCCAAATGTATCCAGGTCATCCCAAGATACAAGCCTATTGTATTTTGGTATTGTAGCATCTTTTATGTTATTTATTTTTCACTGTGACACGTGGTTTAGAGAATGTGTTGTTCATTTATGTATTGGGTTTAGCGTGTTGCATTTGTGTATTTATTTATTTAATTCATCTGTGTATTTTAAAATGCTTTTCCACAGCACTATACATGGCACGGACAGCTCTTGTGTGGAAGGAACAAATCTACCACAATAGTGTGTTTTGGCTTGCATGTTTCACCCCTAAACTCTCTGGAAGATTTCTGGTCATCCATGCGAAATGAATCTGAGGAAAAATAAACCGCAGCGCTTGACAACTAATACAGTTAATTGTCTTGGTGTTTTCCTGGCTAGCCGCTCGCTAACAGCTGGTCACACTGGCTCATGGCACCACTTCAGCCAAGCCTTTGAGATAATAACTTTTGCATCTGCCAAAGAAGTGCCTCGTACTGCCCACAGAATTTACAACTCACAAGTGGAAAGCGCAGACCGAATTTCCTATGCACGGCTCTTTGAATTTTATTAATGCAATGCAAACACAGTCCCCTCCAACACATTAGATTGTTGATGTTATGCGAATACGCTCCGGAATTGCAGATCCTCATTACCATTATTTGCATGTTAATCTGCATCTTTTTAATTAGTGATATTATTTATGCACATAATTTTGCCCAGTGATGCCAAGTCGCCGGCACATTAATTAATCTACAGAGATGCCAAACAGTTTTTCTTCCACTTTTATTTGTTTACACCGTGTTTTGGATTCAGGGGAAGTTGAAGCAAAAAGAAAAGGGGAAAAAATGCCTAAAGAGGAAGTAAAGTAGAATGACAAAATTAGCTAAAAGTGCTTTTTGTTTTCATAATTTATATTGTAAGATCATCCAAATATACGTGTGGGCTTTTTCCTGTCTCCTATTCCCACAGAGATGATGATTCAGTTACACTACCTTGATGTTTTATTAAAATCCATAATGGGCTCCTGAGGCTTCTCCCCTGCTTCTCTCCTTCATTTACAGAATATAGTGAGTGTTGTTCTAATCTGCCTACAACACTGTCATGCATAGGCAATGAGGCCCCAGCCCTGGCACCACCTACCAGGGGCTCCCACGAGATCCTCACCTCATCCTCACCTCCAGCCCTCTCACATGACGCTGGCACAAACAATATACTGTACAAATCATCATTCATAATCACTTGTATTTGCTGACAGGTCTTTCTACTGGGCTTTTTTGTTAAAGAGTGCCACAGCTGGTGATCTGCGTCTGATGTTCGGCCTTTATTTATGGCAATTTAGGAAAGAGGCTCGACAAAAATCTAAGTTCAACATTGATTAAAGCAGGACATGGTACATTATGTCTAACTTGTTTATGTATGGGCACCTATTTTTGATTTTTTTTTTTTTTGGCAGTCACACAGTTAGTTCGTTACAAAACAAGGCTTTCTTTTGATATTACATATGTTGTTTTATCATTGTTCATTGATGTATGTTGCACCGAATCACCAAAGCTAGTTCCTATGTTTGTGAATTTTGTTCATTGGCAATGGCAATAAACCTTTTCTGATTCTGTTTGAAAATCAATTAATTTGTTATATTTTTACAATATATTTTGGCCTGGATGATTTCTGTTTCATGCACTGCACATACACAACACATTTAATAACATTTATTTTTCAAAGATTAATTAACGACTTGTGATATCACTCTTCCATTCCACAACACTCACAATAAAATTAATGTTTGCTTGCATTTTGTTTTTATTAACTGGAATGTGTTTATTGAAAGTTTTTTTTTTTTTTATTGTGTTTTCTTTTTTTTGGGCCCATAGGCTTTATATGACAGGATAATGCAGTGTGAAATAGAGATGAGAAAGAGAAGAACATTCAGCAAATTGTCAAAGCTGGAATCAAACCCACAGCGTTGTGGCCAAGGAGCTTGGCATATGTGCTATCCACTCAGCCACCTTTTTACAATACAAGGCTCCACGTGTTAAGATCATTGTGGCTCAAGAATGAATTGCAAACTGCATCGCCTGGACTTCACAAACTTATACTGGAATTGTCAGGAAAATGCTAATTAACATACTAAATTAAAATAACCACTTTAGTGTGAGAGCTGTGTGCTAATTTGTGTAAAAAAATGTATCAAACCATCATAAATCGGACTGTATACCAGTGATTCATGGTTTGACATAGATGCATTTAGTCCATTTCTTTTATTTTATTTTTTCGAACAAAAACATGCGCTCACATATTGTATAGCATTGTTTTCTCCTCATAGTGAAACGACATGTGGTGACACTATTATGTCAGCGGTTTACGGTCTTTTTTATATGAATGACTATCAAAGGGCGCATTAAGCTGCCCATTTTTTATAATGGCCCAGAACAATGATTTCTAGCATCTGTGAAATGACACGAGGCGCTCCTTCAGAACATGATCTTGGAAGATGGATTATCTTCCCTTTGACGCTAACTTATGAGCGTCATGCCTTTTACATTCAAATCCAGAGTCTTATTTCGAAGTCATCTGCAATGTTAACATGTCTTTTTTACTGTAACCACTACTGTATCTTATAAATGATGTCTTCAAAAAGGTTAATCATTGTAGAAGTCTAAAGAATGTCAAGTTACAGGTTAAGAAATGAGTGATGGCCCTGCTCAAATCTCCTCCAATTCGTAACAGTTCCTTGTCTTGCTGGAGTTATTATGATACAAAGTCCAGCAGCTCGACTTCAGAAGGGTATCTTTCTGTACCGCCACTTTCAATACAAAGATGTTAGTGACGGGAGACAAGGAAATCCTTTAGACCAGGCTTCTAGAAGGAATTTACAAGTCTACAAAGCATCGCCAGCGCAGAGCCGATACTGCAGGTAATTTGGCATATCATGTCGAGGAACCAGATCCTAAGTAGGGAATGACGAGCCAAATTAAAAAGAGGGAGAAACTGGTGGGAAAATACAAGGGCTAAACTCCTGACATTCCAGTGCCATTCACATGAAACTGATAAGTCTAAACAGGCAGGGGAGGCCAATCATGCTTTCTTTCTAAATGTCTGGACCATCCAAAACCTAATAAAAGTGGCTTTGTCCCACAAACAATAGACTGTTCTTTTGAACTGCCAAATAATGATTAAGTGGTGATTATGAATACAGTATTGAAATCAAGATCTGGTAAAAGATCCTGGAAAGACATTGAAAGAGGTTTTGCAGGTGCATTGTGACTGCAAAGAAATATAAAAGTGCTGAAGTAGTGAATATGGTCAACACAAAGGCCTGTACTTGGGCAATATATCACAATATAGATCATTTTGTTGTTTTGAGAATATGCTCATATCATATCATTTGAATTTTGAGTAGTTGGTCATTCATTATCAGACAAATGTGAAATGTCTGTTAAATTAAATCTGAACTAATAGGTTTACAGACATGTTTTAACACATTTCTGTGGATTTACATAATATTGTCTGAATGCCGTTCTCAGGATACTCTTTTATATCCATATCGCCCCCTTACAGAGAGGACAGGCATGTGAAGGGAGATTAAAATTAGAACATCTAATTTATGGTGTGCTGTGTATTTTTTCTGGTGGGAGGAACCACCACCTGCTTGTCTCCATGGAGACGTCATTGCTTTGGTTACACAGTAAGGCATGTGTAGCATGTTTATCCATTACCAGCAGGTATTAATTTAATATGTAGCAGTAGAATTAGCTATGGTTTAAGATAAGATAAGATAAGATAAGATATTCCTTTATTGTCCCACATGGGGAAATTTCATTGGTGCAACGCAGGTAGATACAGAGATAGATACAGAAGAACAGATCACTTATAGGAAGTCTGAAAAACACTTTCAGTAGAAGGTTTGGGCTAGAACCGGAGCTGGTGTGATAATTAAGACAGGAATCAAGAAGTGATGGTGCCATATATTATAGTGAAGAAAAAAAAAAACAGAATTGAGGTATTGAGTTCAATGATGAGTTGCAACAAAAGTGTCCAAAGAAAATAAATGAATCCAATCGCAGCGATACTGGCAAATCCAGTCAAATGTCTGAAGCGGCCATCCACAAGGGCATTAAAGTCAATGGAGTATTGTCCAAAAGTAACATTAGATGACCAAATGTGGGAGCGTAGATGTAACATTCAGCATTTTAAGAGAGAGTGGTCCTACCAGACCCGTGTTTAAAATACCTTGAAAAACATCCAGGCACAACAATAAGATCTCGTGCGAAACAGGTGGCAGAGTCTCCAACATAAAAGTAATGACCCTTTAAATTGAGGAAGAAAATACAAATCTATGTATTAAAGGGACAAACACTCTAAAGCCATTTTTCTTTTTCCTTCTTCTTTTCTTTTCTCTTCTTCTTATGCCCATCAATGCAATAAAGTGTCCTTTCCTGATTGCACTCTGCTGCACAGTGCTATCAGATGCTGTCTAAAACTACCTCTCCCAAGAGCCTATGGGGAGGTTTCAAATTCACCTATTCTTGTCCTAAATGCCTTGCATAATATCACAATTACAGCACTCCATTGACCTTACCCCAACACATAGTGACCTAAACATTTGAAACCAGAGGCTTTAGAGGCTAGAAGTATTTCTCCTGATAAAAGAGGCTCCCGCCCTTTTTCTTGGCCCGGGTTTTAGTGCGACATAATATTTCTGTTGGCCTGGGACATGGGTGACTTGACGTACATCATCACTAACTTATTAGGTCTTGAAGCAATTAGTTGAAAACAAACAGGCCAGACAGGCGGGCTATTGAGTGTCCGGGACCGAGGAGAAAACGGCCCGAGGATTTCAGACGTTTCAGAGCAGCATCAAAGAGGAGTCCACGGCATCAACAGAAAGAAAGAAACACATTGTAGCAGTGTAACGCCAATACTGTACCGGGCTCTCTGCATTATTATTGTACTGAGTCAGGTTACACGGGGAACTGCTTCTGTGAAACGGGAGACAGAAAGAACTTTTCAACTGATATG
This sequence comes from Eucyclogobius newberryi, assembly GCF_026437365.1. Classification (NCBI taxonomy): domain Eukaryota; kingdom Metazoa; phylum Chordata; class Actinopteri; order Gobiiformes; family Gobiidae; genus Eucyclogobius; species Eucyclogobius newberryi. The sequence continues at coordinate 23,787,170 of NW_027315945.1, read as the reverse complement.
AAATACGTGGTGTGAAACATGGTTAGCGTAGGATTCATTTGGAGCGAAAAATGACATGAGTATGATAATGATTGGTAATTTGATGCTGAATTAGGCCACTGTAGTGTCAAAAGTTCACCTGTAGCGGAAGTAGCGTATAATCGTATAATTTAGTATGATGTAGCAGTGATGTTTTATGACACGTGTTTTAAAGGTTATATTATATTATTAAAGTTATACTGCTGAGACAATTGCTTTTTCTCAGGTTTTGTGCGACAGAACATTAAGTGTGCGCTTATTTGATTATACCATTCTTGAAAGAGATTGTAACAATAATTGTAACGATGAGTATGTTTTGATTTAATGAATTGAACAGCCTTACTTTATAGATTCTTTTTATGTGGTATATGTTTAGTTTGGCAGAGGATGTAGCCAGAATTGGACTGATATGAATAGAAATGTTGCTTTTTATTTGTAAAAACAAACTGTTCGTCATATTGCTTTGGATCAGAATGAAAAACTGAGAGGAGAGCAGTGAAATGTCGGCTCTGGCCATGGTTAGCTCATGCATTTTTATTGCACAGATTTGGGTGAGGGTATTTATTTTTCTTCAGCAAAGTATCTATGTTAGCCCACCTCCTCCTCTTTTATTTTCTGAACGACAGACAGCGGCCCAAGCCAAAAAGCCATTTCACCTGCATTAATACACAATGAATAATTTATAAAGCCCAATTATTTGGTATCATTTATGCAAAGAGTGTCACACGAGGCATACATAAAGCATTAAAGATGGTTAACCCGTAAAGCAATGGAGACTGGGAGACGAGTGGAAGGTCACACCTGAAAGTCAGCCACTGTCTTGTTATTTTTCCAACCCGAGTCTCGCCACTGTCTGTGTTCATGTTATTCCACAGTCACAATGTTTCACATTGACCTGTACATTCTTAACCAAAATGTACAATCTATAATACACAATGGTTATAGAGCCTATGTTGCATTTTAGATTACAAATGCAGATTACAAACTCAAACTAAATAGTAAAAGTATAGAACAGTATAAGTTGCGGACACATTTACAGTAGCATGCTGTTGTGCTTTTTGAGATGAAAATAGTCCTCCATTTTGCTCTGATCTCCTTATCTAAACAAATGCAATTACGGTTGGGTTAGCGGTGGCGCTTCCCTGGAGATGGACTGTCCCCCCTTGTCACAACTATCTCCCACTAATCCTGTCTTAGAAGGGTCTCTGTTAACAGGGATAAGGCATTGGCCTGGTATCCTGGGCTAGTAAGCTAAAGCTTATACACAAAATGCTATTCAAGAGGCGCTGCCTGCAGCTATTGGACTGCGTAGATGTCCATATTATTTAGCCAGCCTAAATACACAGGAATTCAGCCATGGCTAAATCTTGGAGACTGACACGGACATGTTTGCTGATAAGAAACAGGGGCCTATGTGGGGGTCTTATTTGGAATCAAATTGATGCGTTATAGAGCCTGGAACATGAATATCTGCTCTTTTCCAATGACAAATCCATAAACTCTCAGTAAACATGTTCATAGTGTGGAAATCTCCTCTGCCTCATCCTGCTTTACTCTCCTAGGATCCATCACACTCACTCAAGCCATGAAAGCCGCTCAGCTTAGGGCAGTATTTCTGTTGTTTGTAATTAAAAATATGTCGAGCCTTATTGCAAACATTTATCTACAAACAAGAAAAGCAAATATGGTGTTTTCCATGATAGTGCATCCACTCTTTCCTTCAGTGTTTCTCTTTTATTCAAGATCGGCTCAAAGTTAAACGCTTATGAAAGGTCATATTATTGACCCTAACCTTTATTGCAAAGTGCTTGACACCAACCCTTATTCAATTTACTCCTTCTGGTGTGAACAAAATACTTCTCAGTTTCACACATTTGGATGGATTAAGCTTTTAACACTTGGTGAAATCCAGCACTTACCCTACAAACACAAGTGTAGGAGAAGTACATCTGTATTGAGTGTGACAGGCTGAGCTCTCTGGACCGCAAAAGGCAGCACATCTGTTGCATTGCGTGATAACTTTGGTTGGGAACAAAATCACTTTTAAGGACACTTTCTCCCAGTACAAATACATAACTGTGACCGACCAGACAGTTACTTTTACAAATACGTTTACCGCTGCCATTTGAAGAATTAGATTCTTCATTCTTGGGGCAGTGACAAATTGTACCTATATGTTTGAATTTGATCACTATCATTGATCCATATTTTATTGCGCTCGTAACCATATTAATACCACACGTCTTTGATGTTCCACAAACAGCAGAGATGGGGACAGATAATGTCCATATGACATGCTGGCTGCATTTTTAGATACGCAGCCTTCGTTTGCATTTGCCCGGGCCTGCTAAGTAATAACAGCATCAGTTAATGGCTTTCATATGCTTTTCAGATGCATTACTGATGCAACAGTACATGCTACCCTGCCCTCCAGGAAATGAGAGAAGCCTGTCAATCATTCAGAGCTTCCTGCTGTCGGAAACATTATTTTAAAGTCACACACTTGGAAGAAACTGACTTTAGTGTTTAGTGTTACAGTAACATAGTAACATAAAAGCTAAATATGTCACAATATTACATTTTAGTGTTACAGCTATTGTTGGAAGAAACATCACGGTTTTACAATAATTCACAATGTTTGGAACAATGACATAACAACATTAAAATGCTTAATTTGCTAGTTAGATTTATGAAATCGAACTTTCTGGTCTTGTCACATAAACAGAAAGAAAGTGCTTTACATGTAGTTCAGATTCAACTGAAATTATAATTTTTTGATGAGATTACTATTATTAATATTTGTTAATTTCTTATGATAATATTGTGACCTGTCACCTGAATATTCATGATTATTGATGAACCGAAAAAAACAACAACGCAATACCACTACTTGGGATGAAATAAATATGATAGAAACGATTCTACAACTGCTCTGTTAAATGCATCTAGGAATAAAGTGGCACTCCCCAGCCAAAACCAGAAATACTTTTCCAACATTTTACATGCTCTGTTAGAACGACCCATCCATATTTCCAAGCCTCCTGTTTCTAAATCACACACGGAGCCAACATCTCATCCGTCACAGCTTCAACAGCCATGAAAGCACCTCTTCAGACAGGCAGGGGTTAAAGGAGTCCTCCTCCTCTCTAAGCAGCTGAGTTCAGAGAGTAAATGGGGACCACTATTTGTCTTGTTTTGGCCCAGCAGTCACGATCCCAGTGCCAGACCATAAGAACTACTCTCATCTCCTGTAGTCCCTGTCTGCGCTCCAAACTGCACATTTCACAGAGTTACTGCCTGGCTAAAAGAAGGCTTTTGTTTGTTTTTATTCAACAAGCTAGAAAAAGAATAACTTGCATTATACTTATTGTATTACAGGATACTTTGCATGATTATTATGTTATGTGAATTATTGCTTGAAAATTATTAGACAAGGCATTCAATGATCAGGCTCCACAATATAATACTACAGTGAGATTATGATGAAGAATGGGAATATATAAACACATCCAAATGGCAAAGCACAAAATGTTTGGAAAGAATTCTGTTGGAAGTGTATTACGGTGTTTCATAACCCCATATTAAAATGCACATTATTCACAGAGAAACTGTGGCTGTCAAGTAGCACTATCAAATGTTATTCATAAATACTGGTCTGAAATTAATGATTGCAGACCGTTTCCGAAAATGTATAAAAATGTATGAATAGAATGTATCTCGGATGTAAAACGCCAACAATGGAAATAAATGATGGATACCAGTGGAGAGTATTTATTTTCAGCTGCAGCAAAAGAATGGATGGCAAGGATGGAGCTGTCAAGGACTGAACTGAAATAACGTCAGACATTAAAAAAAAAGTAAGTAAAGGAGATTGCGATTAATACAAATGGCACAGAAAATGTACTCCTGCTGAAATACTGTGCAGTGCAAACAACGTTCAAGCAGCCTTCATGTTATATTATGGTCAAGATGGAAAAGTAGTTTGTTCAATGTGCTGATCCATTATGCATTTTATTTATATATATATATATTTAGTTTCTTGCACAATAGCCAGGTGTTGAGTTTGACCTGTCAGTTTAGACCCTTTTGCCAAATTAAACTTCAAAAACCAGTAGGCCTGTCACATTACTTACTATATATCAACTTGTAGTTCAGTAAATTAAAGCTGGAACAATATTTTGGGGGGCTCAATATTTATCGTGTGTATCTTTTCTTTCCACTTACAGGAAAACGCTTGTAATGTTTTGGTAACATAAAAATGTCATTGCAGAGAGATGAATAATTAACATATACAACTCATAAATTATACTAACTAGCTTTTTCCACAATATGGTTCATTTTGTGAAATGACTGGGCTTTTTCTGCTTTGGGGTGATATTTTCAGTGACAATATATCGACCCTCATAATTTCTTATCATGACAGTGACACGATCATTAATAAAGCTTAAACTGTATTTATGCTAGTCAAACATCAACATAACGGCAGCGGTACTCAACATTACGGGAAAATATAACACGCAATTTATTGTTCAAACCAATCCAATCGTAAAACAAGGGTCCTGACAAACTCATCCGTCAAAGTGCAATGTTTCCTGAGGACTGCTGAGAGCGAGAGACGAATTGGACAAGCCTCTGTCAAAGCTTTTTATCCCTTGTGTTTACAACCCACAAAAACCCACAAAAAAGGTCATTGATATAAAAAGCAAAACACTCGAACCTGCTCCGAGCGAGTCTCCCCGTCTTTATCTCAGCCCAGCATTCCAGCAGCGCTTTAGGGGCAACGACGGCCGGCGAGCTAGCACCGAGAAGACACGGGCATCAAATCTGCATGCTGGAAGAAACAAGATGGACATAAAAGATGGACTAAATTGCGGCGAGGACTTTTCTTGTCAAAGGCTAATGGAAACATTCTCACACAACATAGAGAGGGGGACGGAGGCTGCACTATCAGAGGCGAGCAGGCAGAGCTGGCAGCCTTTGTGGCGAAGCGCTGAGATGTGCGCGCGGGGCCAGCTTAGCGCCCTCAGCCAACCCCTCGGGCCCGCACCTGAATAATCCGAGTCAACAGGTGCCAAAATGCCCAGGAGCGGCGCATAAACACACACGCAGAGAAACACTTGCACAAGAATGGTCCCTTTATTTTGTTTTGTCTTCCACACATTGGGTTGTCTTCACTTGAACCCTCTAATTGAGTAACGGCCCCCACAGCCAGGAGGATTTCTGCTGGACCCCGAGCAACTGTGTGGAGTTTGTGCTGTTATTTGCTTTGCCACTTTTCTGTAACAAGAACAGTTTTCTGAGACATGTTGGAACAAGAGGGAAGGGGTAAATAAGTGATGGAGGAAAACAAATGCTAGCTATATATATATATATATAACAATCCATCAAATGTATTGTTTTGAGGTGTTTCATAGACCACTCAAGCGGCTAGATTACAATCCCATGAGAGGCCGATGGCGCAGATTGGCCGCCGTCATCCCCAGGGCAGTTGTGGCTAGGGGTAGTTTACCATGTGTAGATGTGGAGGATATGAATAATTCAATGTAAAGCACCTTTACATTATCGGAATGATTATTATTATTCCCAATGAAGAAAGTAGAGATTGACTGATGGCCAATAAATTCTGACGATATATTTGACCAATATGTGGGATCGATTTTGATTATTCTCATACACAAAGCTGTTTGACTATAAATTGGATAAGAGAGTGGAGTGTCTTTGACGCAGTATTACGCAGCAGGTCGGTCAAAACAAAATATCAGCCTCCGCTGGAGATTTAAGACCGACAGCAATACGTTAAAAAAATGCAAATATCGGCTCAATATAATCGGCCAAATGATGGTTTGATCTAGCTCTAGATGAAAGTATCAAATATATATGCTGTTAGTTAATTTACAAATAAACATGTGGCTTGGGAAGTTAATGTAATATGATAACAATACATTATAATTTTGTCCTAAATAATTGGTTACAGCATTAGAATTACAAACAAAATCTCAAGTTTCTTTTTTTCCCAACCGTTTTTTTTTTTTTTTTTTGCTGTTTTCACTGCAAAATATATGATAAACAATCAATCTTTCTGAGTCCTGACCCATCAGACGCGAGCCACTGCTTTAACACTATATTCCTAAGCCAAATCAAAGTCTATATCCAATATCCTATCTAGTTCACCTCCAACTGCAACCCATGTCTACTGGAAGTCCATGAGAGATTGATTTGGTGGAAGCATTCTCCCTGACAACTCCTTGAGGCGGGACGGGGGCCATGTGTGTGCTCCCTGACAAACCCTCTGTGCCCCCGGGACAAGACCGATCCCCACCACAGTCTGTTGTAGGGCCTAATCTGGATTTGTCGCCTTCTGATAAGTAAACAGAGGGATAGGAAGAAGAAAAACTGGAGATAAAAGCTGGCAATGAAGGACAGGATGACTTTTCAAATCTCTGGCTGCCATAATGTCAACATATCAAAAAATGGACTAGATGTGGTGGAATAGGACCATACAGCTGCATATATGGGTTGGCTCAATCACAAACAATCTGCATACAAAATGATAAACAAGAAGATGGAGAAATGGGAAATGGCTTGCTTATATCATCCGCCTGTCTTCCACCAGAAACCATCCATTTATAATGTGCCCAACTGATAAATGTTTTAATAAAGTTGTTGCATAATTTATCGTCAGCAGGCCTAGTTTTAATTGACTTATCGTCAAATTGTACGGAAGATCAAAAGCCTGATTAAAGCAATGTATATATTACGGCCCTGTGGAGGGGGCTCGTGTTTCAAAAAAAAACATCAGAGAAAAACAGTTGTGAAATGTCATCAATTATTCACCGGGATGATTAATAAACTGATTGATTGCTAGATTCGTTTTGACAATGTCAGTGTCAGAGATATTTTGTGTTAAAGATTTCACACATGAAGTAGAATGTTGTTGAAAAAATGGAGGCACCTGCCAAATATGTCTCTCCTACAATGCAAACTGTGACCAACACAAACAGCACTTTTACATAGACTGACAGTTTGAACATTTGCAAGACTTTTAGCTTCATTTATCTGTAAATATGTTGTTTGCTGCATTTATTTTAATCACATTTGTGCATTTTAATTGGTCAATCTTACTTTCTCTCACCATCATAATTTATATAATGCCTCACTTTATGTCTCTGTGGCAAAGTAATGTAAAAGTACAAAAAGTAAAAGCACAGTATTGTAGTCATTTTAGGTACTTTTCTTTGATTCATTATATTTGTACTTTCTTAACCTGGGTCATGCCAGATTTATGTGTCTCACTTTGAATTTAGTTCTACACATGAATCAATCTGGAAATTGTCTCGCCAAAAGCCATCGGGAGGTTTAAAAAAAAAATCATGCTGAATAACATCAGAAGAAGCAGAAAAACAAAATACTCTGTATTTGTCTTGAAGTATGGCCGTCTGCACCGCCATGTTTGTTTTGACTTCCGCCCAAACCACAATGCTGCTCTGTGATTGGTTTAAGCCCTGCCTGCGGGCCCTAAATGCCATGTGATTGGCCCTCTCTGGTCTCAGAGTGAGTTTTGCCGTGACGGTAAAGCTAACAAACATTAGCATTCAAACAGCACACTTCCTGCTTCTCAGAGAATGAAACGCTCTACAATTAAATGCAGAGAAAGAGCTGTGTTCTCCTTTTCACCTGAAAAGAGGCTTTTACAATATGTCTGTACTAGAGCAAAATATACTTCACTTTATTACATGCAGAAATATTGGATAGGCTCTTTAAGTATACTTTTTCACATCATACTTTTACTGAAGTCATTTTTTTCTTCTGGATCTGTACTTTTACCTTACACAATTGAGTACTCCTTTTACCACTGCTCAGTGGTGTATGTTGCTAAAAATACTTTGATAAATTAATTGAATTTATTTACAAATTGCTTCATAATTATCCCTAAAGTAATGGTTTGCTTACAATCAATTAGCTGCTTGCTAATCCATGTTATACTTATTCTAAAGTGCTACTGGACAATTTGTCTTCCAAATGTAATTTTCTGGGAGAAGCCGCAGTAAAGTTGACAGATAAGACAACATTCACACATCACGGCTGTTTGACATCTAATTACGCAGCTCTTAATAAGGGCTTCTCAGTCTGCATGCCCCGGGTTCAGACCAACTCAAAGCTATAATTATCTCGTCTCAGTGTTTGACAGTGCATTGTTTAACCTACAGTGAGGGAACGGGCTTATATAAGAAGTGTGTGTTTCTCTTATTAATCTGCAGAAGGCTTGACATCACCTGTAGGTTGAGGTTTTACAGGTTTTGTTTGTGTCTAACATGACCCATCCACCTGATCCCATTTACATCAAAGGAACAAGCTGAGTGCAAAATGCAGAGTTGTTCTGAGGAGAGTTATTCTAGGTATTAGTATTATGATTATTGTTATTATCATCATTATCCTTATCGAACTGAGGAAAACAGTGGGTTATCTATGTTAAAGGCTGCGTAACATTATATGAACGTGACAAAACTCAATTAACTTTGCCAAACGTTGACTGATCCATGAAAAAACAACTTGGAAAATCACAAGCCCTTTCATGCTTCCTAACAACACATAGATATTTTTGAAAGGTGAAATAAAAAAGCAGTTTTAGATGAAAGCAAAATTCATATTGAACAGATCTTACACACAGGGTACATTTGTAAGCTACGTATTAATTATAGTTTTTTGTGTACGTATTCCTGTGTTGGTTCCAAGCTCGGAATTTCTTATTTTCCAAGATCCTCCATAAAACGTATGGAGTCATGCCAAACATGCAAACCACATGATTCTGTGTTAGCGTGCACACAATTTCAAATTCATCGTTTTATGACATATTATTTTCAATGTGAGCCTGGGTGAATATGCCACATTGTATCCATAATCCCAATGAATAGAAAATCCACCATGAGAATAAAGTTTTTGCATCAGGAACACATGCACTGCCGCATTGTTTTGGCTGTGCTGATGTCGGGCTCTCCCTCACAACAGCTGCGCACAGGCCACAGTCTGAACAGCGGGACACATCAAAGTCTGTCTCGGCTTCAAAGACACACAACAACCATTTCTCTTTGTCACACTCTAAGCTGCTGTTATACGGCTTTATGTTTATCATTGAGCTATAGCATGAACATTACACATAAAACAAGTGTATCAGATCACTGAGGCCTTATCCTGACACTCCCCGCTTATCAATAACAGAGCAGAGAGGTCACTGGGACACTATTTTATGCATTTGTGCACACAATGCTTTAAAAGGGGTTATGTCCTTTAACAGCTTTCTTACAAGACGCAGACAAATCAGATTATTGGCATTTCAATAATGTGCTCAAATGACAATGTTTACAGCCTCTAAGAGTACAATGAGAACAACACAATGTTTTCCTTTCTATCAAGTCAAGTTGTCTAATGATTAAGGTACGCTGACTTGTGACTTCTTATGACTGGGTAACAATTACTAGTATTTTCATTAGGGCATAATTCATATCTTTATTTCAATCTAAAATAAATAAGTGTTATAAAATTGAATTTCAGATCCAAGTTCATACCTCTATCATAATAAACCTTTGTCAATGAATTTGATCATGTGCTTAGGGAACAGAATCACCTCCATTTCACACCCTGCCCCGATGCTAGAATTTGTCCACAAAATTCAATATATATCGGCCCAAATATAGTGTTAGAGCAGACACACAGATCCTCGCTCATCGTTACACACATTGGGAGTCTGTGAACCGGCAACCTATAGACTAATAACCTACTTCTGGTGTGAAAGGTCAGCAGAGGTGAAATCAATGGCTGTAAACGCAAAGGTGATAAATTGTTAGGTCCCGGAGCCCTTAAGGAAAAAGAGAAGGTAACACACAAGGCGTATCCATCTCCGCTCTCCACCGGCCTCCAGTTCCTACAATAAATCTAACAGATTTATTTGTGCTTTTCCAAACTGGGCTCTCTCTGTGACATGATTGTTGCTGCTAAGTGAAGAGTTTGAATCCACTTAAGCTTTCACAATGTGAGGCAGTAGATATATATCAAACTGTGCATTGTTTTGAAATGTGCTTTTGATTGCTAATTATGTTTTTGTACGTGTTGAAAGTGCTAGTATTAAGTTTGTTTGTGCGCTTAGTCCCTTTGTGTGTACATGTTTGAAGACAGATTTGAAGAAGCCACGCTGGATGCTCTGGTCTTAGCTGTGGTCAGTGAGTGAGCCAATAATGAAGAGTGGCTCAACTGTGTTCAAACCAATCAGCCGCAGACACATCCTCCTAAGTGCAGCACAACAAATAATTACACTTTACATTGCATCATTTTGTACAATTTAACTTTTTTTTTGGGGCTGAATTGAATTGTCTATGTACGTTTTCGTTAATTTTATTCATACAGTTTCTCCTACATCTCACGTCGTTATTTTTCATTGCATTTCCTTAACTCAAACCTACAAATAAAAATGTTGTAAAGCAGCAACCGAGATCACAGCGGCCCTAACTCTTTCCATACATATCTGCTATTTGACTAATATAACCGATTCAAACGTACTATCTGTTTTCACTATTTATCTGCTCTATTTTAATCTTTTTTTTTTGCCTGTTATTCTATTCCTATGGAGTGCGCGCATGTTGAGTTAGTAGTCTTGAAAGATGGCACGTGAGAAACGGAAGGAAGACACATTGGAGAGTCGGTCAAGCGCACCACAGTGAATAATTAACCGGCATTAACTCATTAAATGGTCCCAGATGTGACCATGAATATGTGAGCGGAGGAAGGAGCTACGGCAGGGGTCTAAAACAACCTACTCATGTACCAAGATGAGTAAAACTGAACATTTGGATAAGGTTTGTGTGGATTTTCTTTTTTGTTTGAGTACAACCAGCATGCCATTGTGTTCTTTCTCATGTTTCCAAGCTGATCGCGATTCACAGCACACCGGCCAAGTTAGAACCACTCTAAGCAGTCCAAGCAATCACAAAACATATGCTAGTTGTTACATGTAGCCAGTAAACGTGAATGGGTTGAAAGAAGAACTTTTTAAAAAACATGATAAAAAGGCACAAATGGAACCGATTTCACATGCGAAACAGACTTTAGGATATTTGGAATGAGCTACTGTTTCTCGGCTGAATTTACTGTCGGAAAAGCACACAGAAACCACACAGAAAAGCAAAATCACATATAATTCTCCTGGTAATAGTTAAGTTTTTGTGTCTTTCATCATAATAATTGTGTTAACCAGCTTGAATCTTTTAGCTTGTAATATTGTTGAGCCGTGCAAGTTGTTGGTCCTATCTTCATATCTTTAGATTGCATATATTGTCCATCCTGGTTGGGAAAAAAGAAAATCTCTGCCGCTTTAAAATGCAGTGGTAATTGTAAACTACAGGGCTCTGTGTCAAAGTCATCCTCGACAATGATTGAGTGGAAGTGACTGGCATTAACACTACAAATCTAACAACTGGTTTTGAGGCAAGGTACAATATGTAAAACATGTGCCGGTGCAGGCGAAGGAACATCTTTGAAATCTTGATTAGTTGTCTTTTGCAATAATTGCTTGGAAGGAATTTGTTTCTCTTTGTTTACCAGGTATCAATTTATAGAATGCAAATTGATATGTTTAAAATCATATCCAACGTTCGAAGGCTAACGATTAAATTAGCATTACTGTGCACTTGTTTTGGCAAAGAATAGAAGCTTTTTAAAACATTTAACTTTTTGTTTCCTTTAATGAGGTTGGAATATTCTTTCTATGACTGACATTTAAATAAAAGCAATCAACATTTTATATTTGCAATAAAATAATAATAAAGCAATCAACTGCACTTTGCCCA